>NW_019392843.1:0-18673 GCF_000648675.2 Cimex lectularius | reverse complement strand
ATATATATATATATTCTCTGAATTTGTATAGGGGTAGAATCATTTGTTGCTGAATTAGTGGTTTCGTGCAGGCGTAACTTATATATATAATATAAAACGTTGTAAATATCAAATTAAATAATAGCAATAAGAAATATAAATGAATATTATAAATGAATAATTGCTAGAATTTACGATCTCTGAGGCAATGTTGGACGATATTGTTAACGATAGTAGAAAATCTTTTGACAAATAAGATATGAGTAGTGTTTACAAATATCGTGACTATTTCCGACCAACAAAAGTAATTCAAATGCAATAGTTTATCAATTTGTGTATTCATTTATATAATTTCAACGATCACAGATTTTTTCTATTGAAAAAACTGTTCTATTCTTTGATTTTTGATGTTATATTGAAAAAATCAATTTCGATAGTTAAAAGAACAATTTCTAGGTAGTTCAATTTTATGTTGAGCATCGGAGCTGTCTAAATGTCTTTCCTGTCTTTCAGAATATGGGTCCTTTTGTTTATGTACGAAAATTTGGCAATATAGATTTGTTAAATAGGTTTCCCTTTAAAATACGGTGGAGGTAGAATACAACTCTACTCTATTATGTACTTGTTTTTAAAAAAAAAATGTTTAAAAATCATTTCAACCCTAACTTGGAATAAGTCAATTCCTTTTGTTGTTGTTTTTAACGAGGGTATTTCAACTACGAAATAAGGATGTTGTAGGTTAGGAACCTGGCATATTTATGATCCAATAAAATACCATTTTAAAAAGTGGGACTATCATCTGATGATAACAGTGGATTATGACTAGAAAAGTTCTTGGGAAAACTGTTGAGCTATTTATACGCTGATACCAAACCCCCTAAGAAGAAGTCTTTCCTTAATACAAGAAACGAAAATTTTTTAATGAAATGAATGAGCAGAGATTGGCAAAATTGACGAACGTTTAAGTGCTTAAAGGGGAAATTCTCATTAACTCCATAGTTTTACAGCACGCATGGACACAATCGAATCATTGCAATTACAGTTCCAACGACATAAATTATTATTACCATCATTTTCAAGGGTACTCGAAAGTCTCCCATAATTAGTATATTATCCTTCCAAATAATTGAGGAGGAAACATTGTTATGCATTAAAACTTAACAGAGTAACTGAAAAATACTGACTCCTATGAAGATAAATAAGTGTGCTTTGAAACGTTGCTAGACAGGCAGAACTTATGGTATTTTCGGTAGTTACCAAAAATAAAGCAGCACCGATCATTAGACAAACTACCAATTCAATGATCATACCTGGCTGAACGTTGTATCACATTGAGCTACTAAGGCACTAATCTGATTAGATTGTTATCAGGGATCTCACAGGGCAGTATCTGGGTACTTATACAGTATACAATTTACGCGAGTAATTTCCTTACTTCGAACAAAATTCCATTTTCACCTCTGTGCGTATGGTGTGACCTTATGTAAAGTAGGTGAGCTTAATTAAGAAAGTCATTGCTGTCAAGAATATATAATAGTTATGCATTCTAAGAAATCAATAATACGTAGTAAATTTCACCGTTTAGTAATTAGCACTTATAAAGTGCTCCTCATAAATAAACTTATACCCAATACTAATATTGTAAATGGTTTGGTCATTGGTGTTATAATAGATGAAAAGCTCAATTGGAGTAGCCACATTCAACATCCAGTGGTCCGGATTATACACATCCTGTGCCGGCTAAACTACCCTAGGAAAACACAAAATTAAATTCACTAGTTTTCGTGGTCCGCTTGACCAATTAATATTTTTCAATTAAGGTTTTTAGTTGAGGTAAAAAAGTCAGTGTCACGAGCGGGATTCGAACCCACGACCTTCGGCTAAATACGCCGCTGCTCTATCACTTGAGCTATCGTGACTTCGATCCACTCGGACACTATCTTCCCATCTCAACCCACCGTTTTGAATTATCTCAACTAAAAATCTTAATTAATTGAAAAATATCAATTGGTCAAGCGGACCACGGAAACTCGTAGTTTAAAAAAAATTATCTCAACTAATAACCTTAATTAATTGAAAAATACAAAATTAAGTATATTGAGAAAAAGAAAGAGACCCTTATACATGTCCCTCTTAGCGCTTCTGGACATATTCCTGTGCAATTTTGGACTCTGCTTTAAACACTTGCGTTATACACCTCCAAACACTGCAAACAATGGTGTTACTGTTAATCAGGGATGATCCTGGTTCATCAGAGGCACGATCATGAATAAGAACTGGATTTACCAAATCTGTCCTCAAACCTCATGGATAAACTCTAACAAATTAGTATACTAGTTAGAGACAGAACAACGCCAATTACGCATATGGCCTATGAAAAGAAAACGCTTACTTAATTTGTGAAAATGAAACTATTACTCTTGTAAGAAATTGTACCTTTTATTTCTTCTTAGCGTTGTATTTAAACGATTCATATCATTTTGGAGGATATAAAATATCATAATCCGTAACGCCTTTTGACGACAGAAAACTGAGTGAATGGGCAGACCAAGATCAAGAACGATCTAAATGCTGACAACTGTTCAATAACTCATATTCTAACAAAACTTGCAAATTTAAATATAACCTGTTAACTCGCAATGATCATCATGGGAAAATATAATTGCCGAAGCAATTTAACTTGAATGTCCATATCGACACAAACTATGATTCACCGGATCGATAGTCAGCTGACTCGACTTACAAAAACTAATGGCGCTTTAAGCCGGGAAACGCTTAAATTGGATAGCAATTGGACGGGGGAAGTGTCCTAGGATGACGCATTGTCCCCATAAACTATCCAATTGTGGAAAGTAGAAAGGGCCGTTAAGAAAGCCGATCGTTTCATGTAGATTTATAGCTTTCCGTTTTAACTTTTAGGTAATCGGTTCAAAATGTGAAACGACTTTGAACGTTTTTTGACTAAAACGATTACTTCTAGTATACACAGTGTAAGAATTGGCCGTTATAACCATTACCTGCAAAACAGACAATGGTCAAAAGCGCAAATTATAAGTATAAAAATTTATTTTAAAACCGAAAACTTTTCTTAACTAATGATATGTTATTTTAATATGCTTTTAAATTGTAAATTCATTCTTTTTTCTGTTTTCGTAGACTATTTCACATTGCACCAAGAATATTGAAAATTTAACCACTAGCTTGAAAATAAAAAAGCGGGGATAAAAAGAAAATTGATTTCTTATACAGGTATTTTTTTCTGAGAAATCGTTCCATTGTTAAAGCTTTCTTTGGCACTGTTATCGGGTACATAGCAAACACGTCACTTTTAGATTTATTTTTCATACAAATAATGATGGTAGTCGTTAAAAAATAATGTTAACGAATGTTTTTACTGTTTCATATATATAATTCACAATAAAACAATTCTGTATATATTATTGCGAAGAAATGTTTAGGTTGGAGGGCATGAGAAAAGTTTCCTTGGTAATTACATCCTTTGTCCAACACCGTTAAGGGTCGTCTATTGGGTTTTGATGTTTTAACGAGTTACAGCGATCGACAACACATCCTTTGACCGAAAGAGAAAGTAAACAAGAAATTTTCAACTGATCGCAATTCAGTTAATTATTTACTTTCTTAAGTTGAAATTTGAGACCGTTCAAATTTACGGACAAAGGACCGAGCGTTACTTTTTTAAATCTTACAAGCACTAAGCTTTATCCGCAATAAACCCTTGAACAGTGCCTATCTTTAAAAGCACTGCTCGTTTTTGTTAAGTGGCTCCATTTTCGACAAACAATTTTAAATTGTATGTTTATTGGCGGAAACTGATTTATGTTGAATGATTCGTACACTGTTGTCAATAACCAATTTGACGTTCAGGGTTGTCACTTATTAAGCACGTTTCTTTTTGAGCTTAGGCAATTATAATAAATCTGCGGAAATCATTGCTTATGGTTATCTTTCAGGAATAGATGCAAAACTGTCACAAAATGAGTCTACTAACTACCCTATTACTTCAATCTTTAAAGACACCTGCCTAGTTTATTTACTACACTTATACACTAAACCACTGGTCCGCAAAGTGGTCTCTACGGACCCCCAGTGTTTCCCGGTATCATTCAGGGGGTATATGGAAATTTAAATTGATTTGGGGGTCCGCGCCAGGTTTAATATACAATAATAAAATTGTGATCCATTTTTATTATTATGAAAATTAGCAGTTTTGTAATACTCGTTAGCGAGTCAGAGAACTGATAAGATAGGCAGTAACTAGTACGACTAAGGAACTGCCGTAACTTGTAACTGTAACCGTATTGGTAACGAATAAGAAAAATGATTATTTGGAGTCTGTGAGATGCGGTCTAGTGTGATGTAGATTTCAGGAAAACATTTTCTTTATCGTGCCAACGTTTCGATCTTTATTGAGATCACCTTCAGGGCCTGGGATTTGTAAACAATGTTTAAATTTTATAAATAGAAAATGAATTTATACAATGCTAGAAATTTTGGATTCCATCAAAGTAGTTGTTCTCACTCAAAGTGTTTGTTTTCTGTATTACACAGTAACAGTGATTTGTTGCAAATGAAACATTTGATTTCTTATATCCTTCTGTGCCCATTGTAATAGATAACATAAGTGAGCCGAATAAAAAATGTTGACAATACAGTGTTGAACATTTGAAATATGGCTTTATTTCATTACCAGGAAATAGTACTTTACCTAAGTATGTGTCTTTTATGTAATAAAACTATGTCAAATGATTCATTGAAATCTTCCAAGCTTAAGGAGCATTTAATAAAAATCCATAGTGACAAAAAAGATAAGGATTTAAGGATTTAACTTTAATTTTTTCGAACAGTCAAAAAAATATTTGAAATCACCGTCATTGCAACAAATCATAGGGACAACATCTAAGCGAGGTGCTGCGTGCTTCTTATAATACTTTTTTACTGATTGCAAAGCCCGGAAAGCCGTACACTATTGGTGAAGACTAGAAATTAGTGCTCGTGGGGATTTGCGGTTGCTACACACAAATATTGAGAAGGACAATATACGCTCATAATATTGGGTTGTCCGGAAAATAATGCAGGATTTTNTGACATTCATACAAATGAGTAATCCTGTAAACGTAAACAGAATATTTTATATAGATTTTTTTTAATGAAAACTTAAAATCCTGCATTATTTTCCGGACAACCCGATATCTCATCACGTTCATCAAGGCCTTTAATTTTTTAAAATTTTATTTTAAACAAAAGTTATAATTTCAATAAATAGTTCCTCAGCAATTTGTTTTTCAAATTTGTCATTTTTATATTATGCATTCATGTAGCTTTTTTACTTGTGGATTCGTGGGCAAGTTTTGACTATAAAAAGGGGTCCATGGGTCAAAAAAGTTTGGAAGACACTGCACTAAACGATAAAAAGTATTATTATTATTTTTAAATAAAATCGTTCAACAATTGCTTAGAAACTAGAGAAGCACTTTTATCAAAATACAACTTCCGTTTAAATTTATGCTTTTACGTGTGCGTGTCGTCGAAGGGCGTGATCCCTATCGGCCAGTTGCCGGGCCAGATGCCCACAAAAATATAGTACACGCACTTCTAACGAGGCAAAATGTACAACGGTTCACTATTCCTAGATAAAATGGCGTGAGCCGGCCCATTTTAATAATGACTTGGTGCGGAAAGGTGAATGCCGCGAAGACTGCAGCCGGCTCGTCCATCAAGGTTTAAACAACAGGTCGCGTGATATTACAATTGCGGAATGGCTTTTTTTCAAATGTCGACCATAATTGACCTTTAGACCGACCTCCCATTTACATTTCGTGTCACTCGCGGGGCCAATGATACATTCTGTCGGGCTAATTTGATTTTATTTATTTCATCAAACAACCGGTGTGGAATGTTCTTATCGAATTGCAACCCCCGCACAGGACACGTGCCTGGGTGCATTTATCAAGTAACTGCCCCTCATATCTATTCTAACTGTGAAAACAAAACTAACGACAAAGTGGTTTAAAATATAACATGTCATAAAAACAGATATTCATAATTTACACATATTCCAGGCAATTCATCTTTTCCCTCGAGGGTACGCTTCAACAAGAATAACCCACCTTTTTCATTAATATCATCCGCTAAAGGTGCATTACATATAAATATTTAAAAAATCCACACTCAGCAAGATATGGAATGGTTTCTGAAATACAAGCTACAGTGAAATAATATTGGCGGCCGTCCAGCCGTTAAACCTTTCTGCCATGCTTGTTTGCATTACAAAACGTCAGCCACAAGAGAAGTACGTAAGTATGATTTAGAAAAGAAGAAATCATAAAATCTGATGAACCGGGAAGTTTCATTATTTTAACAGGCTGTATATCATTTAACGTAGTTTGAAGTTTTAGATTATCCTGGTTTTTATTCTCGCCATTTTAGACAAATTTCAACGTATTTCATCATTATTCGTAAACATAGCACTGAATTCAAATTTAAATGATTATTGTAGATCGTGAACTGCAGTCTGGTGGGATATAGTTTTAGAAAAACATTTTGACAGTTTTGTGACAAATTCAAAAAGCAACTGTGGCACATCTACACACTTGAAAACACATACATTGAGCCATGAAGATGATCTAAATAAAAATCGGATCGTTGGCAGAATAAAGAAAATGTTTTTCTAAACCTACATCACACAAGACCGCATCTCACGATCTCCAAATAATCATTATGCAAAAGTACTTAATCCTTGAAATATACATATAACTTTGATAATATTGCCAAGATATATGGAAAAATTATTTTATTACTCCAATGTATGGATAATCATTATTTAAAAAAGTGAAACTTTTGTAACAAAATAAATCAAATTTTGCATTTTATAATAATGATAGCATCGACTTATCTGTTTTTACTGCAGACATCGAACAAGCATACTACGACTTTTTTTTTAACGAGGGTTCGCAACAACAGAGGTCATATAAACCCTCAGGGTGCCGGTGTTTTTGAGAAAAAGCCCATTTGTAAGTATGCCGGGTTCGAATCTAGCGGCCCTGCATTCGAACCCGACAAACTTACAAATGGGCTTTTTTCAAAAACACCGGCACCCTGAAGGTTTATATGACCTCTGCTGTTGCGAATCCTCGTACAAAAAAAAAAAAATAAATATATAAATAAAGGAAAATATACGTACGCTCACCACTGAAGAATGAATGTCAGTACGCCTTTCACATGTAAAAACAACGAAAAAGAACAGAAGTGAAAAACTTTATCACCGTTTTATTAGATTAACTTAGCAATATACAGGTTTCCTTTTTAGATGGACCGGCTGAATTTCTCTTGAACCAATGACGCTATAAAAACAAAAACAAATATTTGTTTAATATTTTAATCTAGTTTTTTAGAGTTGGTACCTCAGGCCTAGTTCAACCTCAAAATTTCAAATAAGACCCTATACATCCTGGCACATCATTTAAAAGGATTTTTTATGCTGAAAACAATGCAATTGGATTTTAAATTGGTCCAAAATGAAAGTCATGACAAAAAGAAGACGGAGGAGTAATTTCAACTGCAAAAACCCTCTCTCCGAAATGTTGGAAGGGTTTTCAAAAAATAATATTAGTGATTTACTCCGGGTTTACAATTTTAAACAGTATCGCCCCATCTTGTCCATGAACTTCGGTACCCGGATTATCACAGCCTAAGGTTCCTTGCACAAAAGTCGATAAGAAAGGCTGAAGAAAAGGTCTTTATTACATCCTATGGTCTGATGAATAATCCAAATGCACTCCTATTGGCATAATGAACCGTTGGAAATTTCGAACGTGGGCAGAAGCAAATTCGAGAATTTCGCACTCTTGTCATCAACAGGTGGTTCACAGTACCGACGTTTGGTAAAGACTTCTCGGAAATAAATTCATTTTACCTTATTTCTACGCAAATTATTTAAATTGTGCTCAGTTCTTCCATGTTTTGAGGGAGGTTTTATCAACACTGTTAGAGATGTTCCTCTGCAACAACGACAAACAATGATTCTCCAGCTTGATGGATGCCCCGCCCCGCACACAATTCTTTGCAAGTGAGACGATGTTTGACTTGTATAATATAAAAATAAAAATTACAGACAATTCAAACAAGAAAATAAACTTAATTCCACAAGGTAACCGCCTGCCGGAATTTGGATTAATTATTAACCAAGTCCTGTAAAGTAAACACACATATGCATTAAGATAAATAAATACAATGATACCCTAAATGTAATATTTATAACAAAATACTAAATAATAAACTAAATATTTACCAATGCATCGGTAGTTCATTAATAGAAATAACCAGATATGAATAATACATAAAATAAGATACATATAAACTGAATTCAAGTCCAAAACAGAATAGAGAATCAGAAAAAGGACACAAAACTGAGAAATAAAATTCAATGAACCAGAGCTAAGACCGGAGAAACAGATGTATCAAATATCAAGAGGGAGAGCGGGGCAAGCAAGATAAGTAGTAAAAGAAAAAAATTACTTAGTTAAATTCGTTTAGTATTAGACTTCGATAAGCCCAGGCCGCTTTTGCATCATTGACTAAGTGCGTTCAATCTGGTCCATTGAGCAACTTTATGAGTTTGTTCATTGACACGGTTCTTTCGCCGAACGCAGACAACGATAGGTGGATAGAATGGGCCATACCGCGACAAAATGGAATATGTCTTCCTTTACTCGGTAATTGCATAACTCATACTCCAGTTGGCTGAGGAGATCATGCGGCTTATGCCGAAGATTCGGCAATTGTTGTTGCTATTTGAATTGTAACCTCATGGCTCGATCTGTTCGCTTCTTCGATCTCCAGATTTAACTCCACTTAACTATTTTCTGAGGGCTCTTTTAAAAAACAGCGTCCAGTCCAATCATAACACAGCAACCTCAGTTGAAGAACTGCGGCAAAAGAGAGAAAATGCTTATCAATCCATCTCCCCTGACTCTCTCACTCTGAGCACCCATGAAGAATGGTTAAAAAAAGCAAATCTTTGCATCTTTACGCAAGGCAGGGCGTTCGAACTTAAATGTAATTAATAAATATCATACCAAATGACTATTTTTTAACTTGACCAGTTGAAAATCCAATTGCATTATTATTTTTAGTATAAAAATGGTTTAAAATGATGTGTCAGGAGTATAGGGTCGAATTTAAAATTTTGAAGTTGCACTGGGCTTTTACGTTCCTTTTTTTCTTTCTTTATAGTGTCATTGGTTCAAGAGAAACTCAATTGTGCCCTCTAAAGCGGATATCCCGTTTAAGAATTAATACTTTAAAAAATGTATATAGAATTAACATTAAACAAACATTAAAGTAATGTTCCTAATCCTGTCGGAAATTAGCCAGTTTTAGGTTTTTTGCGGGCTCGATTTATATGGGATCTTGGATGATGCAAGTTGTGCAAACAACTCTGATCCAGCGATTAGCCGGTGAAACTTTATTGAAACCAGTGATCCTTTTCGTTTTAATGGACATTGGGGATGTGTGTCCGATCGCATCTAACTGTCATTATTTTTACTACCCTACTTGCAATAAGCGATGCAATGTTCACTAATGGCATCACTATTTACGAAATTACTTCAGCATCACCAATTGGCGTGGTTTATACATTTGTCGGAGTCTTCGTTTCCATTTTCAACAACTTGTGCATTATAGACGATAGCAAACCTTCGTTACGTTTTCGAAATATACTTAACATGAAACTTATTTATTATTAGCTGGCAAGGTTTGTTTTAGAAAAATCTTAACGAAAACCAGACTGTTATTCTGTAAATTTTGGTTTTATCATTTTACAGCTGGTAGCTCAATTAAAAAAAATTTAATCAAGTTAACAACCTTGCAAAAAAATTGACATGAAAAACAGAAACCTTCATCAATACCATTCTTATTCACGGTTCAATAAAATTTTAAAATTCCTATGAAATATATTCCTGGTTACTATGGAAATATTCCAGGAAACATTTAGTAACCCTGTGATTTTAATGTAATTTATACATATGATTGATGATAAACGTATAATGACAAAAATTTACCTAAGATTTGTTCAAAAGAAAACAACGTCTTCATGTATACGCTCACTATAATAAAAATCATATTTCTTTATACGTATTCAGAATTCGTGAGATGCGGTCTGGTGTGATGTAGGTTTCAGGAAAACATTTTCTTTATCGTGCCAACGTTTCGACCTTTATTGAGATCATCTTCAGGGCTCAAAGTATTGTTTTCTGCGTAAGTGTGCCATTCTTTCGTGTCGTGTTGAGAGTGCCAGTGGCGTGAGATGATCTCAATAAAGATCGAAACGTTGGCACGATAAAAAAAATGTTTTTCTGAAACCTACATCACACCAGACCGAACCTCAACATTGCTGAATAATTATCGACTAACGGTCACTAATCACCACACATTTCTTTATAAGAATTTTGAAAGTACCTCGCAACATTCTTGGTTATTTTGGTAGCCTTATACACCCCTTAGTGAAAACCACTAAAGGATGTTGGGGTATTGGCCACATATATGCCAACAAAATTTTAAAATTATAACAAAAACTTGATGTAGAACGATATGTATTATAATTTTATTAATATACAGCAAAATGAAACCTTACATTAATTCAGTCATTATTACTTTCTGTGGCCCTCGTACGTGTCTGGCATGTAGAGAAACGTTGTTCGATGTGTTACTTAATTGGAAGGAGCTATTCCAAAGTTAAGTTTCATATAGAGAACGCATAGGAATGCCACTTGATATGAGAATCGTTGTTGAGCAGCGAGTATCATTTCAGATTTGTATAGGAAACAGGGATATTTTAAAGTATATAGTAACGGTAATTTTGTGTCCCTAGCATTTGTTGAGAGTTAATGTACTTACTAGCGTGAATGTGTAGTGCAAGAGGTTCGGTGGTGGTATGTATATATTGATTACCTCATCCACTCTCAATTAAGTGATATTATATATATATAAGATTTATGGGGCAATTTGGAGTACTTCTACCACCCTAACTGGGTAAATGGTGCAAAAAGAATGTATTTAAGTGAGGCCCGACCCATGACTGCCAATATTCATTTACCGGCAAACCAAATTTAATACGCATGTAGGAGTGAATTTGTACAAATAATTTCAATTTTTAACCCAACTTTCAACATAATTCCTTTACATATGCAGCAAAAATTGTTGGATTTAGCCTTTCCCGGCTGATGTCAATGAAGACAGATAGACCTGTGTGTTTTATGCCAAAAACAAGCATGCCGACATGACCATAATCAAATGATTTTATTACTGTAAGCCTCTGTTTTCCGACGTAAGACACACCATCAAGGGTTCAATTGGATATATGTAAAAATATATACGAAAAATTTACTAGAAATAAACTTCCCCACAATTTCCATTCGTTACAAAAAATTACTGATTTGATTCCTTTAATCCCACCAAATTCGTTACGTAATCTTTGAGCAAGAAAAAATTCATTTTTGGTCTCCTCCATTTTTTACTGTTCAACTGTATGCACACAGTAACACCTTGATTTGTGGATTACTCAGTTTTAATTGGTTTTTAGTTTCGACTTTTCATTGTTATACATTATGTTTTTATAAATAGCATTTTACATTGTGATGTCATAACCATTACTGAGAGTTTTCTTTAGTGGGGATATGAAACACGAAAAGGGTTGTCGAAATGCTTATCGACAACTTTACCATACAAATTCCTAACAATTCTCTCTTTACCAAATAATTATCTATTGTGATATTTATTTGTACATAAAAGCACATAAAATTTCACTTTACCAATGTTTGAAGTTGATTAAACAGTCAATTGCATGTAATGAAGGAAAATTTTATCATAGATGTTGATCGATCTTACTTCCTCTGAATTTCTGTACTGGGTAAAAGTTTTGTTCTACAACTTCAAATAATGATTAAAATTTTCCTTTTTGTAAAGTTTACGTCTTGTCCAGGTGGATTATCGTTTCGAGATGCTAACTAGGATGGAAGTGAGTGTCCGAGTTGCCTGTCACCCAAGGCCCTGTTGACTAATTATTCAAGATAACTACAACTGAGGTGGCTTGGGACCTCTAACTAGCTTCAACTGTCAATTCAGCACGATACCACTCGGGATTTCTTACACGCTAGGATATTCCAATTAGCCTCCTTAAGGTAATTAACTGGCTGTTCACTTGTTTTCTTCTATTGTCTGGTTGCGATTACGGTACATGCTAATTTATGATACACACTTAATGAAACAAACAAATAAACATTTTTTCCCATCTGGCTAAAACTTCTCATTCAAAAGCCAAACTTTCTCGTTTGCTTCTCCTTAATTATGACATGACTTAACGTTTGCTTCATTTATGAGCAACTATCTCGAGGTGTTACGGACGAAGTATCAAACTACATTACAATTCGTTTCACATTTATTTCCTACATTATAAACAGTTAAAAGTTACAAGGCTATGCCGAGATTCGAAACAAGGACCTGAGGCGTAAGAAATACGATTCGGACTACCTAACCACTCAGCTACTGCGTGTTTATTTATTTAATTTAGAGGTACGAATAAGGCTTTAAGCCCCTTAACACCTACATATATTGAAAATAAATTTTGTTTTGTAAACATAGTAAAATAATAACTGCAACAACAATAATAATATATATATATAAAGTGGAAGGTTTATGGGCCGACAAACAGCTGAGGTCATCGCCGGCCCTCCGCATGTATTCCTTCTCTTTCCTGTCTTTCTCGCGTATTTTGTATTGAACTGCAGCCATTTAAGCATCTCGATCTGGTTACTGACTCTCTGCTTTTACTTGTATATTACGTCGTTATTTTAAAAAGCTAGCCTCTTGTTAGTACCTCAGGTTGTCACTTTAAGAATAGATACACAACATACAATACATAACATATATATCGCCACAAACATAGAAGTCNAGTTGATGTCCGAGTGGATCGAGGTCACGATAGCTCAGGTGGTAGAGCAGCGGCGTATCTAGCCGAAGGTCGTGGGTTCGAATCCCTCTCGTGCCATTAACTGTTTTTCATCTCAACTAAAAACCTTAATTAATTGTCTTGTCTTAATTGGTCAAGCGGACCACGAAAATAGTGAATTAATGATTTAAAAATGAAGTACACTTCTCTAAAGCTCTCCGTCGCCATTTCAATTGTCGTCGAGAAAAAGATAAACAAAAAGTCAATTAAATAAAAATTGTCGTGATTTTCATAACAAGATGGCCACTCTCCACGGAAAATGCCATTTTCCCCGGAGCGAGGGTAGAGTTGATCAATCTCATTCCTGAAAGATGTTGCTGACTGCAGTGGTCCTGGTGACTGTGGTAGATCAGTTCATCGTCTGCTTGAGAAAAAGATGTCTTTTTTGTGTGTGCTTGACGGTTTACTTTCGTGGCATTTTTTTTAACAGGTTAATTCAAAATGTATGATAGATTAATTGAGGTACACATAATTTTTTTATTTACATTTACTATTTACAATTTGCAGAATGCTGTGTGATCTATTTATCAGTTCGGATCTATTTAACAAGTTTTGTTTACAAATAACTTATTCACGGTAGTCAGTTTTCGTTAGGCCCTTCTTCAAATGTCGGATTTTTCTCCCATTCGGATATCCGTGAAAAGGTAATTATTAAACTATTTACGTTAATCTATATTCATTCTGACTACATTGTTGTTTCGCCCTTAAATCTTTTTATTTGGGTCACATGAGCTCTCACTACTGCATTTGTTTCCACATTTTCTAACACATACGAAACCTTGGACATGATGTTTTTAATTTTGAACGGACCGTTAAAACGAGGCATTAATTTTGCTGTTATAGAATGCGCCTTGTCTGATGAATAATGAGATTTCAGCAATACTAAGTCGCCAATGTTGTAGTTCTCTCGACTTCTGGCTCTGTCATAATTCCGTTTCGTTCATTCATAAATTCTGCTTAGATTTTTATATGTTTGTTTCCTAAATTTTTCCATTTTCTGTCTTGAACTATTAAACCACAGCTCTTCTGAAATTTCCATTTTTAAATTCATGCGATGAAAAATGTCACGTCCTAAAAATAATCTTGCCGGTGCTTGGCCTGTCGAATTATGAATTGCATTGTTCAATGATATAAAAGTGAAATGCAATGATGTCTGCCATTTATTCTGATCTTGATGATGATAAATAGCAATGGCAGTTTTCAACGGTTGTATGGCTCTTTCTACCATGTTAGATTGTGGGTTATAGGGAATAGTTAAATAATAGGTTATTCCTAATTCAAAACAAAAATTTTTGTATTCTCTGCTTCGAAAAGCTGGACCGTTATCAGAGATAATTATTTTTGGAAGACCGTGTTGTGCAGTAATATGCGATTTTATGTTCTTAATGACATCTTTACTCGTTGCTCTCCTTGTCGGGATAGCCAATAAAAACTTTGAGAACCCATCCATCATTATTAGTATGTACCGATTTTCTTCGACAGAACGTGGAAATGGTCCTACGAAATCCACGTATAATTTTTCCATCGGATGCATGGGCGGTGTTGACATCAAAAGTCCTTTTCTTCCTGTATGATCCGATTTAAATTTTGCACATAATAAACATCTTTCTACTCTTTGCTTTATATCTGTTTACGCCGATCGCCCTTTTGAACCCTTCTGGAGGTCTCCGGCCGGTCGGCGAGTTAGTTGTTGCCTAGAGCCAAAGCCGAGAACATCGTTATCGTACCTGCTTATCTAAACTCGTGTTTTGCGCAATTGATGTTTCCTAATTGCCCGGGTCCCTTAAGAGTTCGGTACCATACGTCTGAATCCGCCGGAGACTGTGGGGCCCTACCTAGTCGAAGAAAGAAGAGGACGACTGGGGCCGAACTGCTTGAACTCGTTGGGGTAAGTGCAAACTTAAATGTATCCCAATCCCCTCCTCGGATTCACTCTTTCAAATTTAAAATAAATTATAAATTTATTTACCCATTCATATACAGTCCACTTAGCGAACATAAAATTTGGTCCCACCGAACCGGATAAAATTGTGTAAAAAAGAGTGAATAAGAGGGGACCGTGGAAGGGTCCGGACATTTGCAATTTCAGTACCTGAATCTGCAGGCAGCCTTACGTCATTCGTGATCATCACCTGGACCACTTGTGTCTTGCCGGTTCCGGGTGGGGGTTTCTGGAAGTCAAGGGAGCGAAGTGAGTGTAACCTTATGTATGTATTACCTTCTACAGTGTTTATAAACAACCAGTTACTAACGTACAAGAATTACCATTTGTTTATTATACAATTTATTTGCATGCTTTGTTTAAATTAACCACTAACGAAAGTGTTGGTTGAAGAATTTCTTTGTGTTTTAAATTTAACAATCTTGATAGCTTTACAAAGTTAACATGTCTCCCAAAACGGAAATAGAGTCAGAATATAAAACATTAATTTCCCAAAGAGAAAAGGTTTTTACAAGTGTGCAATCAATACTCAATTATTCCAAATCCCTGTCATGTGACAAGGTAAAATCATTTGTTCCGAGATTGGAAAGATTGAGTACATTAGAAGAACGGTTTGATGATATCCAGAATAGAGTTATCACATTTAATTCAAAAATCGGGGATCCTTCTTTTATCATTAAAGTAAATGAAGTTCAAACCGCGTTTGAAGATATGGTCTTTGCGGCTAAGGCTGCTTACTTAGAATATGACAAAAAGGAAGAACCACAGGTTAATGTATCACAGAATTCCGAGACCCCTGCTTGTGATAACTTAGCGAAGTTGGAGATAGCTCCCTTCTCTGGCCGAATTGTCGAATGGCCAGGATTCTTGGGCCTGTTTGAATCGTTAATAGATAGTAATAAGCGTTTGACTAACGTTCAGAAATTTCAGTACCTTCAGACATTAGTGGTCGGGGATGCACAGTCCGTTATCTCTCCGTATCACTTATCTGAACAAAATTACGCGTTAGCTTTAAATGCTTTAAAAGAGCGTTATCAAAATAAACGAAGGTTAGCACAAATGTATATAGATAATATTTGTAACTTTGGTAAAATGCCCAATGGAAATGCACATAATTTACAAAGATTTCTGAAAGTTCATACAACTTCGGTAAATGCCTTCAAAGCGTTAGAAATTTCTGATCAAGCTGATTATTTGTTTTTACATCTGGCGTTACATAATTTAGACCACAAAACCCGGAAGGCTTTTGAGAGTAAACACTCGTCAAATTCAATCCCGCTTTATAAACAACTTGTAGAATTTGTTACTGAAATGTGTCGAACTAATGAACTGTTAGAATCAACCGTAAAAGAGCCTATTAACAACCGCAAACCAAGCATGGTCTTGTTTACCAAACCGGTTGAAACTAAAGACAATGCGGGGTCTACTCGAGTCTCTGGCTCGAATAAAAGTTTGCACTGCCCGTATTGCAACAGCTCTCATGCGGTGTCCAAATGTACAGCCTTTCGTGCCCTCAGTGTTGATAGTAAATATGANCCTTTTTAGCCGCCTTGGATAGATTCGTGGCCCGTCGAGGCGCTCCTCACACTATTTATTCGGATTGTGGTCGCAACTTTGTAGGAGCCGCTCGTTATTTGACGGAAACTCTAGCTTTTTTGAAAAATAACTCCACCCAAATTGGTGAATACTGCTCTGGAAGGCAGATTAAATGGCAATTCAATCCGCCCAAGTCCCCCAATTTTGGTGGATTGTGGGAAGCCGCCATAAAATCTGCTAAACTCCTAATGAAAAGGACTATAAAGGAAACGGTACTTACCTTTGAAGAATACTACACTCTATTTTCTCGCATAGAGGCTATCCTGAATAGTCGTCCTCTTTGTAATTTAAGAGATGATCCTGACCATAATGACTACTTGACTCCGGGTCATTTTCTTATAGGTGCTCCCTTGCTCGCACTGCCTGAGAAACCCATGCCTGAAGATTCATCATTACACAAACGTTGGACACGTTTACGCATTGTTACCCAATCCTTCTGGAAAAGATGGACCCGTGAATATCTCACAACTTTGAACAACCGAGTCAAATGGGCTACTCATTGTAAGCCCCTTTGTAATGGCGAGATAGTTTTTTTGACTGACCTGACGAGTAACCCTCTCGACTGGCCCATGGGCAGAATTACCCAGTTCCATCCAGGCAGGGATGGAATCGTACGAGTGGCCACTGTTCAAACTGTTCGAGGTGTTTATACTCGTCCAGTCAATAAATTATTGCGCCTGCCTGACTGATTTAGAGTTAGTCAGTCTCCTTGTATATATTGTACATATTTTCCTGTCTGTTTGTTTTGGTGGGTGGAAACCCTATTTTTTGTTGCTTTAATTGGAGTTTGACTTTTCCTTTCTATTTGTCTGTTTACTACCCTAGGTGGGTACCTATGTAATTTTCCCCTCCATCAAGTTGATTTCTTTTCCTTTAATTATTTCCATATGGAAGTTCCAATTTTGGTTTCTTGTGTTTTTTCCTATGTTGACGTCCTATTTCCTAAAGCCCTTCGTGCTTTGGTGGGTGGTGATGTTTACGCCGATCGCCCTTTTGAACCCTTCTGGAGGTCTCCGGCCGGTCGGCGAGTTAGTTGTTGCCTAGAGCCAAAGCCGAGAACATCGTTATCGTACCTGCTTATCTAAACTCGTGTTTTGCGCAATTGATGATTCCTAATTGCCCGGGTCCCTTAAGAGTTAGGTACCAAACGTCTGAATCCGCCGGAGACTGTGGGGCCCTACCTAGTCGAAGAAAGAAGAGGACGACTGGGGCCGAACTGCTTGAACTCGTTGGGGTAAGTGCAAACTTAAATGTATCCCAATCCCCTCCTCGGATTCACTCTTTAAAATTTAAAATAAATTATAAATTTATTTACCCATATATTCATATACAGTCCACTTAGCGAACAATATCTTTACCCATTTGCGGATAAGTGAAGTACCTTCTTATGTTGGAAAGAGTTTTTTTAAATCCCCTGTGAGATCCGAATGCAGATGTGTGGAAATAATCAAAAATTACTGGATATAAAGCCTTTGGAAGTATCACTTTTGGTTGCAGCATCGTCGGTGTTTTTAAACACAATAGGTTTTCCTTGTTCATGATATAGCCTTTCATATTGTTACCGCTGGACATTGTGTTTATTATACTGGCTAATTTTGAGTCCGATAATGTTATCAGGCTGTGTAAATCGTGAAAGCGCGTCTGCTATATGGTTGGTTTTTACTTTTATGTGCCTTGCTTCGAATTCATAGTTTTGAAGAAATGCAATCCATCTTGCTAAACGACCAGTTAATTTTGTCGAATTCTTAAATATCCAAGTTAGCGCCGAGCAGTCTGTATATAATATGAATTTATTGTGAGTAAGATAGGTATGGAAGTTTAAGGTATTCTGAGAAAGTAAATATCCCATAAATTTTATTTCCAAACATCCTACTTGGATTTTTTCCGGATTAACGGTTAACTTGGCCTTCCGCAATATGTTTAATACAATTTTCACATGCTGAATGTGTTAGTTCCATGTTTTTGAATACACCTATAAATCATCAATAAAGGTCCACACGAATTTATATTTTACTTGACCAAATAATTTTTCTATTAGCATGGAAAGAACTGAAGAGCCTATAGTCAAACCAAACGGTACTGTTTTGTATTGAAATGATCCAAAAGGTGTGACAAAAGTCGTGATTTTTTTT
>NW_019392842.1:929161-980167 GCF_000648675.2 Cimex lectularius | reverse complement strand
TATAGCTATCATGTCAGATAGCCAAGCAGCCATCAAAGCACTAAGCTCAAGTATCATTAGTTCAAAGATGGTGCTGAACTGCAAAACCAAATTAAGCATATTACGCATGCAGAATAAAGTCAGCCTCTGCTGGGTCCCAGGACACATGGGAGTAGAAGGCAACGAGAAAGCGGACACCCTTGCAAGGAAAGGGGCTGCCACACCGCTGATAGGAACCGAACCCTTCTGTGGCATAGGAATCCACGAATATCAAAGACAGAAGGACAAAAAGAAAATGAAAGAACAATGGAATTCACTCATTAAACATAAACAAGAATCTTCTAACCGATTTTGGTAAGAAAGAAATCACAGAATGTGTCAAAGGAAGCAGGAACAGACTGCGAATCCTAACAGGATTCCTAACAGGACACTGCAGATTAAATGGACGCTTAAAGAAAATTGGAACAATCCAAGATGGCACTTGTAGATTCTGCAAGGAGGCAGAATAGACACCAACACATTTACTAACAAACTGCGGAGCTACATTAGCCCGCAGGAGGAAATGTTTTGGGATGTACAATGTGACCATAGAAGAACTTCAACCATTAAAACCGGGCCTATTAATCAAGTTTCTTGATGAAATAGGACTCACCGATGTGCTTTAGGCAGAGAACGGGGGATACAATACCTCTTAAAGGGCGCAGTATACCATACCCTGAAAAATTACATCTACATCTAACAGGAGGAAAGAGAGATAATATACAGGGTTTCAACTTACTAGTATCCCCCTGGTTTTCTCAAAAAACAGAAAAAAAAAATTTTATTTGTAGTATGTTACAACTACCTTCAATTAAGTAATAAGTAACAATGAGTAAGGTAATATATAAAAAATTAAAAACAAGAGTGGAGAAAATCCCCAATGGTATTATTCCAATGTTACTAAAATATTGTCCGTTTAATTGATATTTGTATCATTATAACTTTCATTATTATCACCATCACTTCCTACGAGAGAAAAAAGTTAAAAAACGTTATAACCAAATACAAAATGGCGCCGACGAACGCCGCCGAAGAGAGAAGTTTAAATTAATAAGAAGATTGTTTCGGTACGAACGGGAATAGAAAATTCCCGATGGATTAGGAAATGTTAGTTTAGGAAGAATTAAATGAGGTTATAAATAATGAACGAAAGGAGTAATTGAAGACTCACTGTTTAATGAAATTTCTATGGCTTACAACATGGGCGATGATCGTATTGGAGACCTGAAGGCGATGAATGCCGGAAAGCGGTGAATGTCCCTGAATGCGATATCGTGCGTTGTTGGGCGATGATTCCATTTCATGGTTCCAGCAGCGTCGATGATGATGGTAATGAGATTATGCAATCCAGGCGGCGATGCTAGTGAGATGATGGAGTTTTCCGTGGATAACGATGGGGGATTCGTTCGTGGGATTATGATGATGGTAGATGGATAAAGGGAGATAAGATATTAAGGGCAAATGGAGATGATAAGTTTGGGATCATGCGGTCGGGAGATGGGATGCACGCGTAGTTAAGGATGGAGCGATTCGAATGTCAATACGCGGACATTCGCGTGGCGATAAATGTGCATAGCAAAGCAATAGCCGGACGATCTTACACGGTGGTTAATTACTATTTGAAACACTTAGGGGAGATGACAGTGGGATAGGAGTTGTGCACGCTCCTAGAGCTGGCGGAGAAGAGAACCCAAAAAGGCTGGAAGGGATAGGTTTTTGAGGAAAAAGGAGGGAAGTGTGTTATGATTAGTGAATTTTCAGAAGATAAAGGTGACCATTCACGATCGCTCCTAGCAGTCCAAACGGAGTGACGCCGTTCCAAAAACGACGTCAATGGCAAAACTGAACTTGCGTGCCCGGCTGTGCCGAATATTCGACCGGTCCAAACTCCATCGCGCCACTCCAAATATCTACGGCGCGACGACTGCATGGCGCATTCGTGAATGGAAAAAGCAGCGATTTTTGGCGCAGTCTCAGTCTTTCTGTCACTGAGCAAATATCTCCGTCGTACATTCTCCAAAAGTCAAAAACGTTTATTCTTTATTGGTAATGACATCCAATCGAGATTTTATTGTTGAGGTGATTGAATTGTACGAAAGTTTATCATGTTTATGGAAAGTGGTGGACAATAATTACCACGATAGAAATAAAAGAAATTCCATCCTTAACCAGTTGGTCGACGTTTTCAAATCAAAGGATACAAATGCAACGAGAGATGCGGTATTGATAACCCCTAACAATGATCAGAAATCGTAGTAGAGAACTTAAATTCGTTGTAGTTCATCCATGTAGCGAGAAATCGTAATGTGGTTGCCAACCTTTCATGTAGTGATGATTTCTCTCATGACTGTCTTTTGTTAACAAGCTGGAGTAAATATAAATAAGACGTTAATCTTTTCTTTTTTTTCACGAGAGGATTCAAATCCACGACATTCGGCTAAATACGCTGCTGCGCTAACCCCTTCAACTATCGTGACTTCGATGGTTCGATCCACTCGAACACCAACTCCCCATCTCAACCTACAACCTTTCGAAATTTTCCTCTTTTTGCCATTTTTTGGTGTCGGAGAAGTTACGATAGCTCAAGTGGTAGAGCAGCGGTGTATTTATCCGAAGGCCATAGATTCAGATCCCGCTCGTGGCACTAGCTTTTTCATTTCAACCGAAACCATACAAAAAAGATTAATTAATTGAAAGAAGTAATTTGGTCAATAGAACACTAAATAAAATGAATAAATAAGACGTTTCATCCATCCTTAAATAGTTCCTCCAATCAGCGGGTTCAAGGGAAAGATCTTTCATCAAATTGATGTGGGTATTACGGCTTCTGTTCAGGAGCCGCTTCTAGCCATTTATTCTTCGATTTTTTTTTAATAGATAAATAAACAGAAGCGTAGCACAAGAGATCGTCATCCATTTTGAGAAGGTAATTCACTGGTTGACGTTCGGAGCGACTGGCTGTGGAGCGGTCGTGAATGCTCCTTCAAATTTCAGGCACTCCAAATGGAGCTGTACGGCTTGGCGCGGTTCCATTTGGAGTGATCGTGAATGGCCACCTTAAGGGATGGCATTTTTTAAGTTTTTTAGGGGGTTGATGCAGAAGACAATACATTTCTCCACTGCGACCTATATATATTATGCAGGGTGGGTGACCAAGACCCGAGGGGTTAAATGCTTGGGGAGACTGCGACCTAAGCAAGTCTATTGTCGAGCCCCCATAGCATATAGCCCTACCTTGGAATGTACTCCATTCCTAATAAAACTGAGCATATCGTGGATTTCCTTGGGAATGAGAAATGCCCTACCAAAGTGGCTGTACCGTAAACGGCCGATTACCCTCAACCAAGCAGACCGAAGACTACTAACCGTTGGCAAGCCAACGTTTTACGTTTAACAATAATAACAACAAAATAAGAGGTAACCATATGGTTACCTGGTAAGTTATATCATGGTTATACAGAGTGATAGATACATAGGTAGGCAAAAAAAGGTGTCAACTTACTAGTGTCCCCCTGGTTTTTCTCAAAAAACAAAAAAAAGTTAAAAAACGAAATTTTTGTTTTTAAAGCAGTAACATATATTTTTTAAGGTATTGAGGGGGGTTGATGCAGAAGGCAATACATTCCACCACTGCGAGCTAAATAGGTCGATAGGCGAACCCCTTTAGTTTATAGCCCTCCTTGGAATGTGCGCTCTTTCTAATAAAATGACCACTTCGTCGATTTCCTTGGGCATGAGAAATGTGCTGCAGAAGTGGCTGTACCGTAAACGGGCTAACGTTTTACATTCGGTAAGAATATGTGCCGATGCGCCTCTGGTTCCTCCCGAAAGAGGGGTAAAAGGTAAAGGTCCCGGGTTCGAATCCAGCGGCCCTGCATTCAAACCCGACATACTTGCAAATGGTTTTTTTTTTAAACACCGGCACCCTGTGAACATATGACCCCTGTTATTGCGAACCCTTGTAAAAAAGATTTTTAAAAAAATTTCTTGACCTAACGAATTTAAACAAATAAAAATAAATTATTATTTGTTTGAAAATAAAATAACATTTCCTTTATTGTTAATACTAACAATTTGACTTGAAAATTACTGTATAAAAAAAGAAGAAACAAAAAGTCAATTAATTAAAAATTGTCATGATTTTTATAATATATAATAGCAGAGGGCAGCAAGATTGACGTATTGAATAATTACAATTAACTAAGGTTTTTTAGTTGAGATGAAAAAAAAGTCAATGGCACGAGCGGGATTCGAACCCACGATCTTCGGCTAGANGTCGATAGGCGAACCCCTTTAGTTTATAGCCCTCCTTGGAATGTGCGCTCTTTCTAATAAAATGACCACTTCGTCGATTTCCTTGGGCATGAGAAATGTGCGGCCTCAGTGGCTGTACCGTAAACGGTCTAACGTTTTACATTCTGTAAGAATATGTGCCGATGCGCCTCTGGTTCCTCCCGAAAGAGGGGTAAGAGTTAAAGATCCCGGGTTCGAATCCAGCGGCCCTGCATTCAAACCCGACATACTTGCAAATGGGCTTTTTTTTTAAACACCGGCACTCTGAGGGTTTATATGACCCCTTTGTTGCGAATCCTTGTAAAAAAAAATTCTTGACTTAACGGATTTAAACAAATAAAAAATAATTTTTCTAAATAAATTATTGTTTGTTTGAAAATAAAATAACATTTCCTTCATTGTTAATACTAACAATTTGACTTGAAAATTACAACATAAAAAAAGATAAACAAAAAGTCAATTTATTAAAAATTATCTTGATTTTTATAACATATTATAGCAGAGGGCAGCAGGATTGTCATATTGAATAATGTGTGGTGATTAGTGACCGCTAATCGATATTTATTTAGAAATCGTGAGATGCGGTCTGGTGTGATGTAGTTTTCAGAAAAACATTTTCTTTATCGTGCCAACGTTTCGATCTTTTATTGAGATCATCTTCAGGGCTCCAAGTGTTTGTCTTCTGTGTAATTGTGTCATTCTTGCGTGTCGTGTCGAGAGTCTCTGAATGAAGACAAACAATGAAGCAAGAATGACACAATTACACAGAAGAGAAACACTTTGAGCCCTGAAGATGATCTCAATAAAGATCGAAACATCGGCACGATAAAGAAAACGTTTTTCTGAAACCTACATCACACCAGACAGCATCTCACGATTTCTAAATAAATATTGAATAATTTTGATTGTCTGAAGTGAATAGTTTATTGTTGTCACCATGACTTATATTTCACCTCCCTAGTTAAAAATTGTTTAGCCGTTAGATTGTCAGGTTGTCCGAGTGTTATTTCACTGCCCTTTATTTTCCTTAAATTGATTGTGTTGTAGCTTATTGCACTGTAGCTAGTAGTGATATGAGGACGTTTCGCGATATATAATATAATATGTTCCTAGATACAGAGGGCACTGGTAGCCGGGCAGAAAGAATTGGGAAGGGTGAAAAGGGTAGTTAAAAAAGTTAACGTGCGAGAACACAGGTGATGCTTAAGCTTGAATATTAGTGTTGTGTTAAACTGAAAACAATTAATACGATAAGTTGTGTGGTTTGTAGGTTTAGTTGGTTGGTTATCACACGACTTTGATTCACAGGATATTTTTTATCAGTTATGTTTAATTAACTTTGAATAAGTATTAAATTATTGCAAAATAGTTGGTATAGCATATTTTTTTTCGTTTTGTTTGCCATAAATTAAGATAGTGCCAGAGAATCCAGAAGATCTATGACTATTTGTGAATTTATTTATAAGTAATAAACCTAACGGAAATAGAGAGCCAACAACACTTTACTATGTATTTGTGTCGCGGTGCATGCACAACCGCGGTGTAAGTAACATTGGGTGTATTTTATGTTATCTTAACCGTACACTCGGCCTTATTAACAAACGATAAGATTTCATTCGAGCCAATAACCCTTCGTTATTCGTGCAATTTCTCTCATATGGAAATCGTTAAATATGCAAAACGGCAAACCATATACCATGGAGATGTATGGGTAGAAAAGTAAAGAGTTCAGGGATCTGTTATCGTCCTTCCACCGTTCGAGTATTCGAAGCAGGCGGAGTCGTTCCTGCTCGTAAGGATTGATTCATTGATCCGGCTGATGTGCGAGCAGAACAACACCATCTCGACGACAACCTTGTCTGTCCTTCCTCGGCCTGTATCCATTATCGGCCCTGACGCATTATGGACGTAGTGATCCTTGGAGTCCCGTTCCATCAAGTCCAGTCTGTCGAGTGCAGGGGGGAGTTATATCGAACACGGGCTGACTAATAGATCTCGTTCGATTCCCATTAGTTCCAACACGATTTCTTAATGGGACCGATTAAATTGTTGAATGATTTTCAACGTTCAATTCCAATTTGAAACCAGCGCAAACAAGTCGTGAAATCCGAAAGGCCTGATTTGTTTAAGTGGCCATGCTCCGATTATTATCGCTTTAGCATTTGAATACCTCCATAATTTAATCTGAATACAAATTTCAAAAGGTTTATCGCTTAATTTAATCTTCCTTTTATAAATATTACACTATATTTTTTCTTATGTTCTGTCTTAAGTACATTTATTTGCACTTTTTTCTTTGTGCCATCACATTAGCCACTGAATGTAAATGTACNAGAGAGAGAGAGAGAGAGAGAGAGAGAGAGAGAGAGAGAGAGAGAGAAAGAGAGGGAGAAAGGGAGAGAGAGGGAGAATGAGATAGATATAGATAGTTAGAGAGAGAGAGAAAGGGAGAGACAGAAAGAGAAAGGGAGAGAGAGGTGGGAAAGGGAGAGGGAGATAGAGATAAATAGAGAGAGAAAGAGAGAGAAAAAGGGAGAGATGGGGTGAGAGGGGGGGAGAGAGAGATAGTTAGAGAGAGAGAGAAAGGGAGAGGGGAAGGGAGAGGGAAAGGGAGAGTGAGAGAGAGAGAAAGAAGTAGAGGTAGAAAGAAAGGGGAGAAAGAAAGAGAGGAAAATGAAAGACAATAATTGATAGGTAGATAGTTAGAGAAATAGAGACAGAGAGAATGAGGGAGAGAGAGAGAGAGTGTGAGAGAGAATGTGAAGAGGAGGAGGAGTAGGACGTAGTGAAGGAAAAACATAAACAGGAAAAGACACATCAAGCCAAAGTCATTAATTTATGTATTGCTTAGTCTAAAAAAACGCGTTATGTTAACTTAACTAATGGAGTAATACTTAAAACTCAAAAATATCATATGTTGAAAAATATATTATTGTCGGTGCTGGAACTGACACAATTTATAAACAATACTTATTTCTCGTCGTAAAACTCCATTACTAAAATTAAATTCACCTGTATTTAACACAAGATACCAAGAAAAATATTGGTTTGGGAAGTGCCGCCAGTATTGTTGAATATTTGTTTACATAATAGATAGAAATTGTCCGTTGGTAGGTACACTCGGAAAATTGGCCGAGGATAAGCCGTTGAAGAAAATTATCCGATCTCCTTTGTCAGATAGAGACAGGAAATAACAAATAGAAATCTCCCCCAACGTAGTCGAAACGATGGCGTGTTTATAAAGAATCCAATTTATTGTATTAAAATATCAGAAAAGGATGGAACGGCTAATAACGTCCCGGCTTCCTTCCGTTTCCTCTTCTGTCCGACCGGTCGGGGGTAGAAAATGGAAATTGCCTCTAGATATATGTATAAAGTATTTATCCGTTCGGTTAATCCGTTTTTTCCGTTCTCTCTCCGGCCACATTCACAAGCATACGGGATTTTTACCCGTTTAAAATTAATCAATTGATACCTAATGGACTAAGAAAAATCTTTAGTTGCTTCAAAATCCCATTATATTCTTCAATAAATTATATTCTAATTTAAATCTTTACCGCTATGACAGAAACTCCTATTTGTTTATTCTTCTCTCATAAATGAAAACTGGCTTAATTTAAAATTATAAAAATTATTTTATATCTAGTTCAATTAAGTTAAATAGAAAATTTTATTTTTTGTTTCAGGTAAGCAGGCACGTGCATGTTATGACGTTACTACTGAATACATCCAAGTGAGTATTATTACAGTCTAATCAACTATGTTACAATATATACTTCAGTATTGAATAGATATGATTGAATCATATGGTATATACTACATATATATACATACTAATCATATGGTACATAAAATATACTATTTTGAAGGCGTTCAATTCTTTCCATCCGTCACTACAATTTACACAGGAAACTGAGGTAGATGGGAAACTTCCTTTTCTTGACTTAGTTGTCATTAGAGATAATGGTAAATTAATAACTAACTGGTTTTTAAAACCAACCAGCTCGGACAGGATGCTACATTTCTCATCTATCCATTCTTTCCAAATGAAAGTTAACATAGTTTTTAACCTCATTGATAGGGCTCTGAAATTGAGCGATGATCGTTTCCACAGTGAGAACAAGAAAAAAGTGCGCTCTATGTTAATAGATAATGGTTACCCAAGATCATAAATAAATATATTACTGGAAAACAGGACAAGAGCAACAAGGATTGAGAATATACCTGTCGAGCAAAAACTTTATCAATCTATGTAGCTGGAACATCAAGTAAGTTAAAAAAAACTGTTGAAATAAAAAATAAATAATGTAAAAATTGTTTACAAATTTAATAATAAAGTGGGGAAGAATTTTTACACAAAACTCAAAAGTAAAGAACCTCTTTTACAAAAATCTAATGTAGTGTATCGCATCAGATGTGCACAATGTCCCACTGTGTATTACGGCCAATCAAAACAATATTTATCGGAACGTGTGCGGCAACATAAGTATGATTGCAGTGATGAAGAAAGGCCGGGAAAATCCAAACATACACATGCTACTAAACATAATTTTGACTTCGATGGAGTCAAAATTGTGGCTTCAGAACAAAATACAGGTCGTAGACTTTTGAGAGAAATGATATTTATTCATCAGGATAACATGGGTTGTAATTTAAAAACAGATTTGAATAATTTGAGTGTGATATACAGTGGGATTCTAGAAAAAGACAAGTTCGCTCCCCAAAGATCGTAACAATACTTGCATACATATTTATTTATTATAACAGGCTTTGATAACATAGAATTACCTATGTACTAGAAATTAAGATCTTGTTTTAAAAAATTGTGGAAAATGATTGTTATCTGTAGGTGAGAGTGTGGGGAACCTCCCACCTTATAACGTGATAAACTCAATTTTCTAGTCAAACGCCTGTGATATTTATGTACCTAGAGAAAAGTAATTGTTAAGTAATTGTTACTGTTTAAAAAAATGCATATATATGTAAGAGGCTATTAAGAAGAGGTTTTTATTTATTTATTTATTATATGTATATAGTTTGTATATATACATATCGTGAAATGTGTAATGTGTTTAAATTATGACTTTGTATCTGTAAGTACAATTATTGTAGTTTACAGTAATTTATAACTATTTAAATGATTATGTCCCTATGTCTATGTAGATCCCCTCTGAAGAGGGCAATAAAACTTGTCGAAAGCTTGGGCGTTGATATAAAAACATTGTATGTTGGAAGACCACAACCCGAATCCCAATCAACATCGTATTAAAGGCTGGTTGATCGCATAACAAGTATAAAATATACTGTTCTCCCAGACTCTATACGTTGCTGAAATAGTAGGGTATTAAAACGTGTAATCAAGAGAGAAAGAAAGAAAGAGAGAGAGAGAGAGAGAGAGAGGGAGAGAGAGAGAGAGAGAAAGTAATTGATAGAGAGATATGAATATAGATAGATAAGTATATATATATATATGGAGAGACGGTAGATAGATAAATAGAGAGAGAGAGAGAGAGAGAGAGAGAGAGAGAGAGAGAGAGAGAGAGAGAGCTAGAGTTCCTCAGCGAGGTAACTGCAGTCCGTGACAGGTCCTCACACCTTCACGTTGTACTCTTGCTGGAAAGATTCCATGAGCTGAAGCATTCAACAAAACGGTGGTTGTTGTCTAGCTACTCGGGCAGATAGGTCTGGATTTGTAACGAATAGGCGGACGAGGCACCTAAGGCTGAGAGGTCACAATGCCCAGATCGATCAGCGCGATCCGGCCCTATGACGGGAAATATGCAGTAAATAAGAACTTGATTAAAAGAAAGTGGAAGGAGAAGCTATCACGTATCAAGAGCATTGTTGATTGGTGGCCCCCGGAGAATCTGACTTGTGGAAGAGGTGTCATCCTCAACCCGAGTAAGAACGGAACATGGAAAGTTGACACACGGAGAGAGAGGTAGAGGTAGAGAGAGGTTGCTCGATGTGTCTCATCTAGTTCCTTGGCAACTAGTAGAGCGTGGAGTAACGCCACCCGCTTAAACATGGAAGCGAGTATCTGGGTCCTCTGTTTCCCATTTTTGAAGAACCGGTTTGTTTTATTTTATATAGTACTGACAGTTTTGTCTGCCTAGCGTGTGTTGAGAGTGAATGTATTTATTGGCGTCAATGTGTAGTGTAAAAGAGCTGATGGCAAAATATCGAGTACCCATCGATTAGGTTAGTTATATAGTAGGTGGAAAGGGTGATGGAGGAATATCGAATACTCCACTACCCTTATTGAGAGAATAGTATGTAAATAGGATAGAACGTATTTAAGAATTCGTGAGAGAAAGAATGTGTTTGGATCTAGGAACTGGAAGCGTTGGGAGCGGAAACTACCTATTACTGGGGCACCCGGAGCCCAACCTCTTTAGCTAGTCGGTTAAGACCTAGGTGTGAAGTGGGGTGATTCTCGAGGCCTACCGGTAATTCATTGTAAATTACAACAGCTGGAATTGTCTAAGTGTCTAAGAGAAAATAGGTTTTGAGGAAAAACAGAATCTTGAAAGATTCCGTTTATGTAATTGAAACTTTGCAGACAGAATTGCTAATTTCATTTTCAAAGTAGGAACTCATGATTTATTTATACATTGGGCCTAAACGCGTTGAACTCTTTCGCGGATTGTTTTCAAGTTCAGAACAGAAATGTGAAATAACTTGAAAATTTTATATCGAGGTTTGATTATGTTTTTAAAACCCAAATTCACCAGATTGTTACTGTTAGTAAACATTAGGGATGTAACACAAAGAACACAACTAACACCTAATCAAAGTATTTACCCATGTATTTACAGAAAATAGTAAATCAGCTTAATTAACACAATGGAGAAAAAATTTTAAACAAACACTTAAAATAAGATTAAAGAAAATTTATGTTCTACAGACTTAGGAAACAACACAATTGTTTGACTGGATTATTATTAAAATTTACTAAATAAATAATTTTAATTAATAAATTGATAAGTATTTTAACAATTAAATAAATAGATAAGTACAAAAGCCTTATAAAAAATATGTTTAGCCCGTCTGAGTTTCCGATTTTTGGAGAGTAATTGTAGTTCCCTATGTTCTTTCCTGTTATTAAATTAAACTTTTAATAGGGTATATAGTAAAATTTTAAAATTATTATTTAGTTCCCTAATGTTAGTTTTAGTGGTCCGCTTGACCAATTAATATATTTCAATTAATTAAGGAAAAAGGAAAAAAGGAGGGAAAATTCAAAAGGTGGGGTTGAGATGGGAAGTTAGTGTCCGAGTAGATCGAGGTCACGATAGCTCAAGTGGGAGAGCAGCGGCGTATCCAGCCGAAGGTCGTGGGTTCGAATCCCGCTCGTGACATTGACTTTTATCTCAAGTAAAAACCTTAATTAATTGAAATTATTATTTAGGTAAATCAAATTTATGCATTATCTTCATGATTAATTTTATTTTTTTTAAATTTCAAATTTCTTGAAACAATCTCGTTCCCCCCTTTGTCGAAATTGTGTAATATTGAATATACATTTAAATGTAAATTCCTGGTGGTCCTTAAATTCAGAAAAGTTTTTCGATTTAGGCAAGTGCACTTTAATTCTCGTTTTTATTTCGCGGCCGATTTATCCTATATATTTAATACACAATCATTACACTTAATTTGGTAAACACCGCTTTTTGACAAGTTGTCAACCTTGTCTTTAGATTTTGAGAGAATGTTTCTAAAAGAACACGTACCTTTAAAAGCCAGTCAAAAACCTTCTAATTTGAGTATTTTACCTAATTTTTCTGATAGTTCACCAATGCATGACAAGGATGGAAAACCTAGTGATTCATTTTTGGTGGGGTGGCTGAGTCCAATTGTTATTTCCTTTAAAGTTAATTTGTTTTATTCGTTCTACTAGAAGCCTATCAATAAATATTTTTAATTATTTATGGTTTTATTATTAATTATTATTTCTAATTTTTATGCAAAGACGGTTTGAAGAAAAATTGTAATAAATATTTCTTGATATCCATTGTTTTTAGGTAAAGTTTTAATTGTTTGCAAAAATTTTATAATTAGCAGTAGATAATGAGAGTTTGGACATACGGTCTACGGGAGACATGAAACCAGCAGCTTTTTGAGTCCATGGGTGAGAAGAATGTGCTGGTATCGAGGTGTCTATGCACCCAACTCAATCTGAATAAAGTGTTCAAAAACAAGAATATAACTATCATATCAGATAGCAAAGCAGCCAACAAAGTGCTAAGTCAGCACCATTAGATCATAGATGATGCTTAATGGCAAAGCCATCCAAAAACTACTGTATGCAAAAAAAAAGTCAGCCTCTGCTGGGTCGCAGGACGTGTGGACTTCTTTTAAAGTTAATTTTTCTTTAAATTCACTATTTTTCGTGGTCCGCTTGACCAATTAATATCATTCAATTAATTAAGGTTTTTTAGTTGAGATAAAAAAGTCAGTGTCACGAGCGGGATTCGAATCCACGACCTTCGACTTGATACGACTGCCACTTGAGCAATCATGACTTGAAGTGGTACAGTAGCGACGTATCAAGCCGAAGGTCGTGGGTTCGAATCCCGCTCGTGACACTGACTTTTTTATCACAACTAAAACCCTTAATTAATTAGTTAATTTTTCTATTCTTTTAAACAATAAATATTTCAAAAAATCCTTTTCTTTTAGCTAAGGTTTTAATAGTTTGTTGTTGTTGTTTTTATAGGTAGCAGGTGCTAAAAGATAATTGAACATATAATTGCCAAATCAAACCAGCATCTTTTTGGGTCCGTGCGGTGAGAATCCGCGGGTCTCATGTAGTTGTAGGTTTTCTATAAACGTCTATTTCGATTAGGTTGGTTATTATGGACAGTTTTAATTCTAAAAAGTTTACACAACCATCTTTATTAATATCCAATGTAAAATTTATTCCCGATCAAAAGCAGAAAATATCGTCTACATAACGTTTCCACAAAAGAACAGATTTAATTATTTTTTTGTTTGATTTGAAAAGAATTTTTCAAAATTATCCATGAATACATTTCGGCACAAAGTAGGGATAATGGTGATCCCATTGGTAACGCTTTCATTTCATAAAATTTATTATTGAATTTACACTAATTAGATAGTAGGCATATATTTAAAAAATCAATTAGCAATTAATTCAAAAAATAAATAGAATATTTAAATAATAATAGAATTCATAAAATAAAAATTCAAAAAATAGAATTTTCTGTATTTTTTTGTTTTATGAGATTTGTACATTCTTTAATAATTTGTGAATAAATTGGTAACATCAAATAACCCTAAAACAGTTTTCTCAATTCTAAAGAATTGTTAATACCGAATGTAGGTTTGAAATTGGGGTGATTTTGAATTATTTTATCAATCGTAATGGCGACTTTTCGGCACTGCGAATTATAAAAAGTCAATATTTTGTTATGGCTGTTTGAACTTTAGTTTTTAATTTTAAAGTGGGATTTTTTCATTTCTTTACAATCATTATTGTTTAGAAATTCTTCAACTTTAGAAACGTTTGGTGTTCAATGCTATTTATACTATTTGTTTATTGGCTTTTAAAATAACGTTAATAAAGTAACTTTTTAACCTTTGATCAATAGACCCAATTGTACGTAGGATAGTTAATTTTTTGCCATTTAGGTTTACCAAGTTTTGTTTAATTACTTCAGCACATTGATATTTTATATTTGTATTTATTAATTAAGGTTTTTAGTTGAGATAAAAAAGTCAGTGTCACGAGCGGGATTCGAACCCACGATCTTCGGCTAAATACGCCGCTGCTCTACCACTTGAGCTATCTGACTTCGATCCACTCGGACGCCAACTTCCCATCTCAACCACCTTTTGAATTTTCTTCTTCTTTTTGCCATTTTCAAATGTGTAATCTATTTGAATCTCGGCGACAAATGAAATGGCCACGGAGAGCTTTAGTGAAGGTATACTTCATTTAAACTTATTAAATTCACTAATTTTCGTGGTCCGCTTGACCAATTAATATCTCCCAATTAATTAAGGTTTTTAGTTGAGATTAAGAGATCCTGCTTGTGACACTGACTTTTTTATCTCAACTAAAACTTTAATTATTTGAAAGGTATTAATTGATCAAGCGGCTCACGAAAATTAGTGAATTTGTATTTATTTTACATCAATCTACCAATGAACAAGGGATTGCATTTGTATGTAATTCCGTTTTTGAGACGAATTTTAAGCCTTTATTTAATAAATCGTTTTCTTCTTTATTTATTCTACCCTAGGGTAAAATTTAATTGGGGTTGTTTGGTTTTTATGAGTATTATTATTTTTAAGTATACTGCACGTCGTTTTCAATTGTTTTTACCCAAGATACATTGTTTTTTATGAATGATAAATTTAACTTTTGATCGCGTACCATAATCAAATTTATCCCATTCTACTGGATACAATAATGAGGTAATACTAACGTGCACAAGATATTGAGAAAAACGTTTCCTATCTCTTTGATTTATACACTTCATGTCGACATGAAGACGTGGTTGTAAATTCCTTCAACCTGATGATGGGCTATACGCTTGAAATCCTTCCGTTGAAAATAACTAACTGTGAGTAGGGAATATCTTTTTATAAAGATTGAACAACATACTCACTCCATCATTTCTAAGAATAAAATTCGTACAAATCATTTTTTAACTATATTCTGTTTCTTTAATACTTTTTATTATTGACTGCGGCATTTATAGTCTTTTACTATTTTCCTAAATCAAAATGATAAACAAGCGGCTTTTTTAATCCCAGCATCGGTTGACAAGTCCATGAAGTTAGTTGTAATTTGTTGAAACAAGATTCCCTTTTTAGATCCGACACTTTTTCCTTTTTCAACCTTTCTCGTTACAAACGTGATGCACTTAAAGTCCCAGGGATACCCCTTACATTGAGATAAGTATTAAAACAGTAATGGATATCCAAATATGTTTATACGGTAAATCGTCTATGAATAATATATGAGACGACGGGTTCTGTGAGTCGGTCGAGGTTCATGGGTTCATAAAGAATAACCGGTTAAAACAAGACATTGCTTTTATTTCAGTATTATTTCAAAAGCCCAAAAAAGTTCAAGGTAAATAAAATATAATTTAGTAAAACCCTTTGAAAACCCTTTGGCCATGGTTAGAAACATGTCCAGGAAAGAATTTTTTTAATATTTTACAATTAATAATTTCTAAATTACTAGAAGCGATAACGAACACCAATAAATTCCAAATAATCCAGAACGGAAATGTTTATCGACTGGATATGATTTCTATCGGGATCGCAACCCGATCCGGCCAAACTTTTCGGGATAATTTAAAGTTTATACCTTATCGCTAATACGGTACATTAAAATATTTATTTTTGTATATATGTAACTATTAAATCTGTGTTAATGTATATTTAATAGTTATTATGGAAATGAATGATTAAAGAAATATTAATCCATGTATGTTTAGTGGCCATAATTGACCATATTAATTATTTCAATTAATTATTCTTTTTATTCAAGGTCTTGGTTGAGATGAAAAAGCTAGTTTCACGAGCGGGATTCGAACCTACGAACAATTCACGATAGCTCAAGCGGTTAAAGCAGCGGCGTATTGTGCCGAATGTCCTTGGGTTCGAACCCCGATCGCGACACTACCTTTTTCATCTCATCCAAACCTCGGATTAAAAGAAAAATTAATTGAATTAACGAATATGTTTTCCTAGATTTACATTATCATGAAGCTAAAATAATAAACAAAAATATCTGAAAATTTTTTATTAACGTTATTTTAAAAAATTCAATTAATTTGATCATTAATCAGTAATTGATTGAGAACCATACAGATTGAGTTTATGTTGAACATGCTTTTAAAATTCGTACAGTTTTCAAGTAAAGAATAAACTTTTATGATTAACGATTATTTGGAGATCGTGAGGTGCGGTCTGGTGTGACGTAGGTTTTAGAAAAATATTTTCTTTAGCATGCCAACGTTACGATCTTTATAGAGATCATCTTCAGGGCTCAAAGTGTTTGTGTTCCGTGTAGATATGTGATTCTTGTGTGTCGTGTTGAGACATATAAAACAATCATTATATTCCACACATCAAACATTTCTACATAGTCTAATTCTTCAACAATTTGGCTTTCCTTTCCCTAATTATCCCTGTTTATATAATCCTGAAAGGATAATCAGGCCGAAACATTACCTATTTTTTTACCATTGTCGGCTCGTTTCACCTCAAAGAAGCAGACTCCTCATATAAAAAGACTTTCTACCCCGACTTCCTACCCCACCCCTTCAAAATCCAACGTATATAAACATAAAACGTCAATATCTCACTGGCACTCTCAACACTACACACAATAATGAAACATGTACACAGAAAACAAACACTTTGAGTGAGTATAAATACTTTGAATCTAAAATTTCTAGCATTGTATGAATTCAATTTTTTTCTCATCCTACATGTATTTGTATAATTTAAGCAATTTTTATAAATCTCAGGTCCTGAAGATGATCTCAATAAAGATCGAAACGTTGGTACGATAAAGAAAACGTTTTTATTAATCCTACGTCACTCCAGACCGCATCTCACGATCTCCAAATTTTCATTAAAATAATGTTGTTCTAAAATTTATTTAGAAATCGTGAGATGGGGTCTGGTGTGATGTAGGTTTCTGAAAAACATTTTCTTTATCGTGCCAACGTTTCGATCTTTATTGAGATCATCTTCAGGGCTCCAAGTGTTTGTCTTCTGTGTAATTGTGTCATTCATGAATGTCGTGTTGTGTGCGGCACTCTCGACACGTCACGCAAGAATGACACAATTACACAGAAGACAAACACTTTGAGCCTGAAGATGATCTCAATAAAGATCGAAACGTTGGCACGATAAAGAAAATGTTTTTCTGAAACCTACATCACACCAGACCCCATCTCACGATTTCTAAATAAATATCGATTAACGGTCACTAATCACCACACATTTTTCTAAAATGCTCCTTTGTGGACTCAAAATTACAATATTGGAAAAATTGTTTGTAACACTTATATTTACTATTACCTAAAGTAAAACTTTGCCAAAAATTGTAATTTTTTAATAGATGGATTCGATTTTGCCTAGTTCTTCATTTTTCGGTGGTTCTCCGATTTAAACCCGCAATGGTTGAGTCGCTCATCACTGTAAGGTCCCGTGTTCGAATCCAGCGGCCCTTAATTACATACAAATGGTTTTTTTCCAAAAAAATTATATTGCTATAAAACTCGTTTTGAGGTAAGCTTCTGTAGTGATGGATATAACGATTTGTGGAAGGAAACGTACCGTCTCAGAAATAATAAATCAAGAAATATTTGCTCTATAATTTATTTTTGTTACAGAAAAAAATATAAAGACTTATCGATCATTTAGGGCGAGTGTTATTTGACTGTTGCAAGCTTGCGATAAAAAGATTCCCATAATAGTTATGTTGGTTGAACACGGATTGTCCATTGTGCCACTATGTAGTTGGAGTAGCACTTAAAAGTTGCCTAACTACGACGATGAAATATCTCAATGTAATCAATTACGGTTTGAAATGCAACGTTTCCAAATCAAGCCACAAGTCGTTTCAATCAAATTAGTTTTCGCTTTTTGTGTATAATTGGCGCCTTATAAAAAACAGGGAACGAAGGCCAAAGTTGGAATCCGTTGTGTTTCATTTGCCTAATGGAGGCGAGCTGAGAATGGGCTATGATTACGTTGTAATACAATTTGCGTGCGAATCTTCACTGAATCTCGGTCTACCGTGCTGTCAAATGAAGAACCGGCGGCCTGAAAACTCGAGCCCCCAGGAAATGAAAGCTATTCCAGGATGACGCAGCGAAAGAAATGCAAGAAGCATTCAAACATGGGAAAATTTCGCTCCCTGAGAGTTGAATCGCTTCTGATATTTACGCTCTTCCCCCTCGTACTCATTCTACATCTTATGCAGACGATACCGCAATTTTGTCTAACTCCGGTCACACCCAAGTCACGTCCAATATCCAAGAACATCTCATCTTGAATTATGGTGGGAAATAAACTGAACGAGGACAAATATACCCGAATTACATTCAGTTTAAATAAACAGCGTTCCCACGCCTTAACAGTAAAGATCTACCTACATCTACACAAGTAAAATACTTAGGGCCGTATTTAGTAGACTGTCGTGGAAACCTCACACACGACTCGAACTTCAAGAACTAAATAGACGATTTGTACAACTACGAAGACAGTAGCACCGAAATCAGACTTGACTGGAAAGTACAACCTAAATCTGTACAAAGTATTACTTCGGCCTATTTGGTCATACGCGGCGGAAGTTACCACCAAGCCTTCTAACATCCAAAGAATTTAAGCATTCCAATCAACAATCCTCAGAAGAATTCTCCAAACTCCTTGCTATGTCTCCAACCTCACTATCAACAATGGTCTTAACATACCCTTCATCAAAAAATTGTTCAATTCCCGCTTCCTAAATTTCAATACAATCTTTCATCCCTTTCTAACCCTAACCGCTCAAGCTCTAGCAGCTCTACTCTGTTGAACATAGGGTCACTAATTTGGTATCCTATCTTCACTCACGGGTATGTTGAATTTGAACCCGTTTCGGCTTTGCGCCATCTTCATTGAGGTACGTTAAAGAAAGGAATGAGAGGAAAGAACCGCGTTTGTTAACTTGGTCCCATTCTATAATTAGCTAACCTGCGGATTCATCCTACACTTCACTTACAACCTACCCGGACGATACTACAATTTTATCACCTGACTCCAATCTTACCAAACCACCTCCAATAGTCAGGAGCATCTTGAAATCATGAATGGTGCAAAATGTGGAAGACGAAACTTAACGAGAAAAAATGTACCCAAATTACATTCACTTTAAATGAACAGCGTTCCCAAGCCTTAACAGTAGATCTACGTACATCTGCACAAGTAGATGCACTTAGGGCTGTACTTAGTAGAATCCTCACACAAGACTCAAGAACTAAATAGACGATTTGTACAACTTCGAAGACTGTAGCTCCGAAATCAGATATGGCTCTACTGATGTTAAACATAGAGTCACTAATGTCCCTATCTTCACTCATGGGTATGTTGAATTCCTCATACCCTTCGGCATTGCGCCATCTTCATTAAGGGAACGTTGAAGTCAGGAATGAGAGGAATGAACTGCGTTTGTTAACTTGGTCCCATTCAATAATCAACTAACCTGCGGATTCATCCCTACACCACACTTACAACCTACCCGTTGTATAACCTAACTCCAATCTTACCCAAACCACCTCCAATAGTCAGGAGCATTTTGAAATCATGAATGGTGAAAAATGTGGAAGATGAAACTGAACGAGAACAAATGCACCCAAATTACCTTCGCGCTAACAACCTGTCCCATGTCTATATGTTAACTAAAGAACTAATGACATCTATACAAATAAAATACTTAGGGGCGTACTTAGTAGTCTGTCATGGAATCCTCACACAAAAACTCACAAGAAATAAATAGACGATTTGGGCGACTACGAAGAGTTTAGGGCCGAAATCAGACATCACGGTAAAGGACAAACTAACTCTAAAGAAACGTTACCTAGGCCTGTAGGTACTATGAAGCAGATCTATGCGTGGAACTCCCTAGCCATCTAACAACCAACAAATCAAAGCATTCCAACTTTTACTCTAATTAAAGTAAAAAACCGTCTCCACGCTCTGAATTCAGCGTGCAAAAGCCTCTCGAGTATCTTTTGAAATAGTTAGGCTCCTATAAGTATCCCACGAATATTGTTTATTCTGCAGATTTAAATCAAATATTTTTGCTTCATGTGAAACTAGGCTGAAGATGTGTCTCAGCGGTTTTACCAAAAACTCCCCAATAAAAATATATATGAGGGGAAACAGAAGTTAAACTCACTTAATATATTAATCGTCGTCTTTTATTAATAAGAGTTTAGTTCTTTATAATAATTTCTTATTAAACTGATATTAAGAAACTCAGTCTTGTCTATACGAATATTCTTTCCTGTCTAGTTTTGTTCCAATCATTCTGATGAGTTGTTATTTCAGTTTGGGGTCATAGTCTCCTCGTTACAAGAAAGTATTTTTAAAGTTTGGTCATTGTATAGAATGGGCAATCCCAGAAATAGTCAATCGGCAGGAGTTATAGGGTGTGTCTGTAACATGGTTCTGTTGAAAAATTGAATTAGGTTTGATCGAAATCGGTGAACGAGTTGTCCGATGGTCTTTTTACAAAAGTTGTCATTCTGTTTGCGTCGTTATACTCGAGGAAAAATTGACAAAAGGTAATTTTGTTCATACTGTTGAGATGTTTTGAAGAAATAATTTACTATAAGGGGAATTTTTGATCGGCGCTAATCAATGCTAAATGTTACGAGGAAAACCTTGCGATAAAAATGTTTGTGACTGGATTTGTGCGATCAGTTATTGGGTAGTTGCCCCTCCCGAATGCCAAACGAGGCTCTTATATTTCACGACGTGTCCGTTCTCTTGGAAAAACCTAATAGTTTTCCCAAACCGTAAACAGTCGTGCGTTAGGACTTTTCCTTAAAGGGACAAACACTTTCCATCTCCGATATAGAGGAAACTGGTCTAATGGTTATGCGGTCCCCTAATTGTTCTGACCGTCCACCGACAGGATGGAATTCATCGGCGTCCGTTTGCTAACGGCTCGTCTCAACAAATACGTGAAATAATCGGGACCGTTGCGGGGTTTTGACGGTTCTCGTATGCCTTTGATGTTACGTCCGTCCGCTCGGCGCCCCAGATGTTTGGCACCTCACGGAAATACTTCTGAATTAGACATCCTATGCCCGCGTTTCTCAAATCCCTAGAATGATTTTCAAACTCTATCAACTATGTTTATCAAAAAATCTTAGTTTTGCTATTGTAGACTAAATATAAAATGCTCAAAAAATAATAGGGATATCGCCAATTTTGTAGAATTTACTTTCCTAGCTTTTTATATTATTTTTTATCAATTGAAACAGTTATTAGAAATTATTATGTTTTTACAGAAGGAAAGTTTAATTAAAGGATTTTGAAAAATAACAAAATAAAAGGTTTTTAATTCGATAATTTTGTTTATTGAACACAATATTTTTTTAAAGCAATTAATGCTGTCTACAATTCATTCAATTCATTTCATTTGTCGCCGAGAATCCAATCCGATTACACGACATTTGAAAAATGGCAAAAAGGAGGGAAAATTCAAAAGGTGGGATTGAGATGGGAAGTTAGTGTCCGAGTGGATCGAGGTCACGATAGCTCAAGTGGTAGAGCAGGTATCGAGCCGAAGATCGTGGGTTCGAACCCCGCTCGTGCCATTGACTTTTTTTTCTCAACTAAAAACCTTAATTAGCTGTCTACAATGTCCTCGGTTAGGTAAAACCTCTGTTCCCCTGTTAAGCATAGTATTAATAAGGTTGTCACTAATATTATAAGGAATTTCACTCCAGAGATGATACAACGCTGCACACAGTTGATGCAGGACCACTTGCAGCGAATGGTGATCGAAAAGCCTTCTCTGCAACGCATCCCACATGTGTTCTACGGGATTGAGGTCTGGTGAAAATGGGGGAAGGGGCATTGCTTCCCGTATACTCGGTCGTCCTAAGAAGGACAATGAGGATCTTTAACGTCCGCACCTAGCCTATTCGGCCTTATTGGACATTTTGATTCTCAAGATGAGAGCTGACGCACCTCCGCATACGACAGAATGGTGTTACTGCCGCAGCATTGGTGCAGAGGCAGCTCAGCCCCGAAGGCCCAAGACAACCTCACTCCCCGCTTGGCCATTCCGAGTGGTCGGGTCTGCATTAAGCATCAGACCGTATGCCGCGCGCAAAGGGCTACCTAAGCCGAAATACATCATCCTGGTCTCCCGCGCACTCCCTAGATAGAAAAGGCCCTCTACCTCCCAGAGTAGTGGGGCTTCCCTAGCGTAGAAACTACTGGATTCGCTCCGGCCGCGGTTTTGTTTAAAGTGGAATTGTTAACCACCCCCTAGAGGAGACCGCCTGCGGTAAAAGCCGCCAATCGAGCTCAGCCTACACCTACTTGCAAAGCATACTCGATAGGAGCAGGCAGGAGGAAGGGGCAAATGGGAAATTCCCAAGTTTTCCAAACAATGATGACTCTGCCTCTAAGAGGTCTGGCATCGTCGCTCAAAAATCGAAGGTCCCTGCCAAGGAGATCCCGGGTACGAGGGATGAATCCCTCGATAATCTCTCGGACATAACGTACTGCGGTAAGGGTGCCTTCAACAAAATGGGATCCAGTTCATCCTCAAGTGTAAATCCTAGCCCAGACCATTTCACCGCCTCCTCCAAACTGCACTGCAAGGAGCACGAACTGGGGCATTACATTATTATAGACGCTTCGGCACCTGCTATCACTATACAGACAGAAACGCGACTCATCAGTAAACATAACAGCATTCCAATTGGTGTTCTCTTCTAGGTGCTCGCTAGAATACCACCACTATATCCTCCTGAGTTTCTGGTGGCGGGATGTTGCTGCAGGTGCCAAAGGAGCTTACGATGTGAGGCCACCTTCCCTCAAACGATTACGAATCATTCGTGTTGATAAAGGCCTTGCCAAAACATCTTGTACTTAATTTAGGATCTGGCGAGCACGATGGGAACGATTGGGTCTTGCAGGACAGACAATAGTTCTGTCCTCCATTAGCATCTTAATGCACGGAGGTCCTCTACTAGGTCTCCTATGGACTAAAGCCCGAGAGACCACGCTCTGAGATACTCCGACTGCTTCTGCGATATTCACTTGCCGATGCCTTCGATGAATCCTTCTCCCAATAATATGGCGAACTTGTGGTTCAAGATGATGTCTTTCCATGGTTAAAGAGAATACAACTGGATTAAATTTTTAAAAAAGGCGAGAAAAGGTGTTTGTTTACAAAACAAGTAATCTTCATGTTTAGTATTCTTGAGTAAATCCGTTGTTAAAAATGAGGATTAACATTTGTTTGTTTTTGGTTTGTATTTTCTATTTTGTTTTATCCAACTAACAAGAATATCGGTTAATTTCATTAAAATTAATAAAATTAGTAAAATAATAATAAAGTTTACATATTCCTATTCATTTTTGAGCAGTTTATTTTCTTACAAAAATATTTAAAATTAAGTTTTTTTTTATCTACAAACCACAAAATTCTTTAATTTTATAATGTTCTAAAACATATTGTAATTTCGGATTATTTATTAAAATTTATGTCCGTTATCATCAAATCAATTCACTAAGAGAGAAAACGACACCTCTAATCTTTTAAGACGGACCAAACATTGTTGTTCAATAATCTGATGATGTGTAAGTGATAATTAAAGTAAATAGTATCAAAGAATTAAATAAGTTATATTGTTGGACACACCGGCACCAAGCCGAAGCGAGTATAACAGACCAAAGCAGTTTTATGTTCACTAATAGCATAACAATAAATAGCTAATGATTTTACTAAAATACTATAGTTCGTTGTAAACCTTTTTTGGATTCATTGGTTTCTTACAACTTAGTAGTCTTGACTTGAAAAATTAGTCACAGATTGGGATTTTTTCTTAATATTAAGATAATTTAACTTCTTAGCTGTGTCTGGTGTAGTTTTCATTTATGCTGAGCTTTTTTCTAAAACAGCAAAGTCTGATAAAAGAGTTGCAAAAAATTGAGCAATTTTTCAGCAAGGTGCAGAATAGAGAGCCAAGCCATTTTTATATTTTCACATTGTGCTCGAACGCATGATTTGCGATGAGTGTTTTAGAAATGTGAGCTTTAAAGAGTTTTAATTTGAGGAAATCGTGTTTTCCGGGCTGGAAAAGGCACACCACGGCTGTCCAATTATAGCGATAGATTATAAATAAAGCGGAAAAACGGATCGACACGGTCTCGATAGCACTACGATTAAAAAGATTCTCCCCGTTTAATTTTGAACCGAGCAATCGATCAAGCCACACAGATAAGTTGGGGGAACTTTCAACTGATCTACTGATCGCTCTAACAGTTTTATTCGTGTTGATCGTCCCGAACAATTCGTCGGCACATTAACAACACATTCCGATAAACGTATTCATTTTCGAACAGATATCATGTCTGGGTGAATAAATATTATAAATTAATTCTTTCAATTAATTATTGATTTTATGTAAGGTCTAGGTTGAAATGAAAAAGCTAGTGCCACGAGCGGGATTCGAACCCACGTTCTTCGGCTTGGAAGGACCTGCCTCAAAGCACTTGGGCTATTGTGACCTCGATCGACTCAGTCACCAATTCCCATCTCAACCTACAACCGTTCGAAGGGGTTCGTGGTCACTTCATAATTCGCCGAGAATCGATTCCTGATTACACGACATTTTAACATCAGCAAATAGGAGGGAAAATTCGAAAGGTTCTAGGTTGAGATGGGGGGTTGGAGTTCGAATGGATCAAAGTCACGATAGCTCAAGTGGTTAGAGCCGTACTGAGCCGAAGGTCGTGGGTTCGAATCCCGATCGTGACACTTGCTTTTTTCATTTCAACCAAGACTTTACATAAAAACAATAATTAATTGAAAGAAACAATTGTATTATTTATAATATAGATTATAAATTAAACTGCTACTTTTCTACTTTTTTGGTTGATTGTGTCTGAATTACATGGTTGTTTTGATTAAAAAATGAAGATTTATTCAAACCTTTTTTTAAATGAATACCTATGCTTTTCGGGTCCTATACGCTTATCAAAGCTCCTGGGAGTTCACAAAAGTCTGCTAATGTCTTATGTTTGTATAATTTGATTCCTACTATTTATTGCACGCACGTTCTATCGTAATTTCGTGAATCTTTAGTATTCCTTCTACATAAAAAAAAAGGTAATTGGGAGGTTCCTTCGAATTATAGGGAGATATCGTTCAAAAACCCCAACACGCAAAATCTTTGAAAGCTTGATTTATGAAAGACCTTGTAAATGGGTAAGTAATGGAATTCTTAATGAATTTCAAGCTGGATTCAGATCAAGTTGATCATATATTTATTCTCACAAATATTCATAAATTAAAACTTGCTCAAAAAGTACAAAAATTATATGCTTTCTTTTTTGCTTTTTTAGCCGCTTTGACACAGTGGTTAGGCATTCTTTGTTTTTGAAATTATACAATTTGGATCACCTCATTAAATTGGTTTGTGTTGTAAGAGCTTTTATATCAAATACGGCCATTGGGTGGAGATGGAGTGACAAGGGGCACTATTCTGCCCATTAACCCTTTTCCTTTTTTCATAATGATCTCGAAGTATTAATCGATTGAAATTAAATTAAAATATTTGTTGAATAAAATACTGTGGTTGAATTGAGTTGGTTAATACAACGAACATTACAAACTGGCCAATGTTGATGATGTAGTGCCCGTTATTTCGACCCCACATGCACTTCAATTAGATTAGTGATATTTCTCGTTATGCCAATATGAGGAAACGTGACAATTTATATAAATCTGAAATAATAGTTGATTAAAAAATAAAAAATGGTGCTTTGATAAGGAAAAAATAAAGGTAATAAATGCATACTCATATTTAGGTATGTTGTCATGGAACAAGCGCATCAAAATAAAAATAATAAAGCCAATCAAGGAATAAATACAGTGTAAGGTCGATTTTTCGGCAATATTGTTATTGCTCTTCCAAGTTTAAGCTTTTTAAAACATCTCTTCCCTCTTTTTACCCCACCTGGCATACTGGCATATTGTTCTGTTCAATACAAAATCATATACAATAATATATATTNTATAGAGAGAGAGAGAGAGAGAGAGAGAGAGAGAGAGAATCACTTTCCGTTATATTTTTCTTCTTGTTATAAAACAAATAATGAAAGAATAAGAATTATTAAAAAGTCCAGGACAAACTGAATTCTTAAAACTTTAAAAGTTTTATCTTACAGTAAATATTGTAATTAAAAGTAGCATAACTGTAAAGAAAAGTTACTAAGGAAATGGCGAAAGCTCTCATGGGTGTTATAATTGCGGAAATGGCAATCGTCTATTCAAGAAAGCCTTTTAATCCAATGATTATAATTGCAGAACGATTAATCCTAAGAAAGACCTCGTTAAATGTAGTAGTACATTTTGAAGGAGGCAACTTTAAAATTGACTACATTGACCAAAACGGTAACTCCTGGACTGATCCGTTGCCATTCTATAAAAAGATAGAGTAGAGGGGTCATATTTTCATGCCTTTCTTGACATATGTTTTGTTTTCTCCTCGGTGACTTTTTTCGTCTAAGCTGACACATTATCAATTACCCTTATCTGGCCTACTGGGGTGTACTTAAACGGATGGTTTTGAAGACTGGTTGTCAAAGAAAGATTGATGTTCGGTGTGACACCATCCACCGGAACCATCCCTCAGGTTCATTTCTTGCTCGCGTCGACAACGTCAAAGGTGTCAACGCCTTCATTAATTACAGGTTTTTAGACACAGTTTCTTTCCTCGACGTCACCAAAATGCGCAAATGCGTAAATCCAATTCCGCTAAAAAGCCTTAAGACTTGAACAAACAACATACAGTGAAGAAGCATCCTCCAAGTTGCAAAGCTATTAAACTTTCTTTATATTAACATAAAATAAGAGCTGCTGTACAAGAAACGTATACTCCAGACACAAACTTGCCCATATTTCATTTCTTTTTAATCAACAAAGGTTCTACTTACAAACATCTATTTAAAATATATGATAAGAAGGCAAAAATTATGTAAAATAGTTGAGTGTTTGAAGGATCTCATTTTCTGAAAGTAATAGTTATAAGTTATAGCTGAATATTTTCAATGCGGTCTACCCATTTCAATGCGAAACCTACTTTTCTCGAAAAAGTAAAACGCCATTTAAAAAAAAAATTTCTATAACCCTTCGTTTTCGAGAAAGATGGGTATCGCATTGAAATAGATACACCCTATATATGAATATAATTTTTTTTTCTCACATGCAAATTTTATTAAATTTTCATATATTTATAATAATCATAGTCATATTAATCTCAAACAAAAATGTCGTACCACTTGAGCTATCGTGACCTCGATCCACTCGGACATCAACTTCCTATCTCAACCCCACCTTTCGAATGTTGCCTCCCTCGTGACACTAACTTCCTATCTCCACCCCACCTTATGAGTTTTCCCTCCTTTTTGCCATTTTTCCCTCCGTGGCCATTTCATTTGTCGTCGAGAATCCAATCCGATTACACGACATTTGAAAAATGGCAAAAAGGAAGGAAAACTCATAAGGTGGGGTTGAGATAGGAAGTTGATGTCCGAGTGGATCGAGGTCACGATAGCTCGATAGCTCAGGTGGTAGAGCAGCGGCGTATCTAGCCGAAGATCGTGGGTTCGAATCCCGCTCGTGCCATTAACTTTTTTTCATCTCAACTAAAAACCTTAATTAATTGTAATGTATTAATTGGTCAAGCGGACCACGAAATTAGTGAATATAATCCATATATTATATAGGGTCATAATTGGCTATATTAATTATTTCGAAAGGCTGTAGGTTGAGGTAAGGACTTGGTGTCCAGGTGGATCGAAGTCACGATAGTTTATGCGGTTAGACCAGCGGTGTATTGAGCCGACGGACATGGGTTCGAATCCCCCTCGTGACACTAGCTTTTTCATCTCAACCAAGACCTCATATGAAAAGAATAATTAATTGAAATATTTAATAGAATGTTTCTTAATCTATTTTCAAAGTGAGGAAACATTTTTTATAAAGTTAGACATTTTGGAGGATCAGCAGTCAATAAAACGGCAGAAATAGATTGCAACGATCATGATTGGATTATTAGTAAAGAGAAAAAAATACAATAAATCATAGCCCATATAAAAAGATAAAATTTTCAACATTTAGCCACGTAAAGATATTACGAGTGAACTCAAAAACAACTTTTTAGAATTGGGTTAAAACCTGAGAAAGCAAAAGGTCAAATATATCAAATATCGGTTTTAACCTGACATATAATTGCAGTTGTCAAATAAGCCATTAGTGTGTAGAAAATATGTCTGAGGGGCCGAGTTCGAGTTCACATTTCGTTAGTGATGAAAATAGTCGGGCCAGGGCGTGTAATCTCATCAACTATATTTGTCGATCGTGTCGAGTTTTAATTGAAAATAAAACCACGCGGATCGGAAGATAGTGGAAATGTCTGCCAAATTTCGTTCAAGTGTGTTTTTCTACATTGGAGAAAGTATTTTACAAATGAATTTGATCAATAGATTAACTGGTTATAAAAATATTTAAGATACTGCCACTAACTGATTTGATATTTATGAAGTATTTAGTTGTTTAACTCGTGCTTCCCTCAATTTTGTTACAAATTAACCTACTAATTGCATCGCCATTTTTGATAAATCCTTATCGAGGGGCTGAAAGGGCAGCGTTATACAAATTCAGACTTTTTCCTAACTGCTTCGTGAGGGCCGCAGGGCGGGGCGATATTTGCATCCATAAACCAGGATTTGTGTCTCGCTCACGGCAGAAATGGACCGTTTGGCCTCGCCTCCTCGAACGACTCCTCTTTGGCATAAAAGGGCGAAAGATCCAGGGGATTATCAAATTTTAAGACTTGATATCACGTCCGTCCGCCCCATGATGAATACTGCGAATCGAAGGTTATTCCCCCTCGATCCTCTTCGGATACAACAAAATTGTTTATCCCAGCCAGATAAACCACTACGCCTTTGGTATTCTATTTAAAACATTAAGAAAAAAGTTCTGTAATCCTCTTTATTTGACCAATTCTACAGGGCTTACATTAAAAAAGAGAAGTTTTTCTCTTATTCTTCAGGCTCACGTTCAGGTTTAAAGTCTTCTGCCGTACTGCTCAGAGTAGAACTGCTATAAAACTCGATGGTATTAACAAGGAAATATTTTAAAATCAAAAATTAACCAAGGATTGGTTGGAATAAGCTGTACAATAATCGTGACCAAATGAGTGAAATGGAAAACGTGTTTTTGTGGAAATAAATATTTTAATAAACATGTAACATATAAACATTCACAATGAACAAAAAAAATATTATTGTTTAAAATAATGTGATTTTTTTTTGTCATTGGAAATAAGCCTGGCAAAAATAAATCGAAAATTTTAATGGGACCCTGGTCGATAGGAATCCTGGCATAACACTTGGAATTTTATTTGAGATTAATTTGTAAAAAGTTGAATAAACTGGTTCTGATCACTCGTCAGCGAAACCCATGTGTAGTTGGACGTTACGTCCTTCTATATTGAAGGACTTATTTGCTTTACTTTATACGCTTTTGACGGATCAACAAAATTCAAAGAAACAAACATGTCTTCATGCTTCAATCAATATTATTCACAAATTTAGTAATACGTCTTGTATTTTTAGAAAACAACGAAGTTGTATATGGTTTAGGAAAATGTAACATTTTTGGGTTGGATTTTGTTCTGAGATAAATCATCATATATGTATCGATTAAGAAGAATGAATCGTTCATATAATTTCTGTAAATGTTCTTGATGGAAAAGAACAATACAGATATACTCAGAATAAAATATAACGTATTTAAAAAAAAGATGACTTGAGAGCGTAGTGATTTGATGTGAATTCAAATTGGATATCGACTTGATCTATTTTATGCACATAGGTTTCTGGTAGACAGTTAAGGTTATTTCTCTTGTTCTGCTGCACTATGTCTTAGTACCAGATAGACTTAGAACATGGAGCATAGGCCCAAAACTGGGTGGAACATGGGTAGAGGGCATATTTATCTGGGTCACGGGACATGTCGGCATCCAGGGAAATGAAAATGCGGACAAGGCAAAAGAGTCGCAGCGAACCCGCATAACCAGGTGACACCAACCAGCCCAGCAGACTTTAAGCAAAAAAAAGGAAAAATATGAGTTATCAAGAATGGCAAACCCGCTGGATAGAATTGACTGAGAAATGTAGAGTTCAATATCTTCTTTAAGGTCTTTACTAGGTGAAAGAAGGACAACATTTGCGGGATTATTGGAAATTTATAAAAAACGAAAAAAAGGTGGCGACCGTTAGAGGGCGCATAATGAGGAGTGCACAGAGCCTGGTAGCCTTCACTAACTGTATAATCCAGCCTTAGGTGAGACGACGTTGTGTGTCGGGTTTCATCTTAATTGTAATCCTTTTGTATATATAATTTTAAACAAGCTTTAAATTCTAGTCATTAATGTAATACCCTGTGATAATATAATGTATTTATTGGTTTTAATGACAACAATAGCTAGTAAGAACAAAAACAGTTGGACTTGTAAATGTGTGAATTATTAGTGAGGTAATTTATTTTATATAAAAAAATGTTATTGTATATATTAAGTTATTATTTTTTGTCAATCATTAAGGTCATAATTACTCATTAATTTTATTTACATAGATGGCATGTGCACCATATATAACCGAATGCTGGCCATGTGCTTCATAACCTAAACCATTGCATTAGTTTTTTCCGATGAGAAAATTTTTTTTCTTCTCTCTTGGGAAAGTATGCACTGATGTTTTTGAATGTTGATTGAAAAAATGTATATTAATTATGTATATTTTCTTAATAAATAGCCCTGATGATGGCAACATAATGTTGCCGAAAGCTTGGTGATTCCAACACTTTTGTCCTTCTTTCACCTTACAGAAGATATTGAATTCTACATTGATTATCTTCAGGTCGATCTGCAAACATCATTTCTTGTCTGAGAAATTAAAAAATATAAAAATGGAAAGAAATATCTTAACATGGCTTCAGGTAGGCCACACTCGTCTCACACATTGTTATCTTTTAGCGGGTGAGCCGATGACATTCTCACCTACTAGTGGAATGTGCTGGTTGAAAAATCCATAAAGACCGGTATGGCCTACTCTCAGATGAAAAAAAGTGTTAATGTACTTAATATTTAATTTAGCAAGGACGAATTTTGGGGTTAGATTTAATTTCAAACATTGGGAACTGAACCAGATTGATTTGTTAATTTTTGAGCATGAAAGTCTCAATTTATAATAAAGATTTAAAAGTACTTGTTTATTAGCAGATTTTAAGTAAGTGGTGGTAACGTTATTGATTGTGTTATAATCCATTACTGCTTTGACAAGCAAATTAATAGAAATGATGAATGATGGAGTGAGTGTGGAGTTCAATCCTTTTTTTTTAAAGATGGTTCCTACTCACAATAAGTTGTTTCGCAACAATCCGGATTTCGAGCCCTTTAGCTCATCATCAGGTTGAAGGGTTTCTACAAACACGTCTCTCGACATGAATTGCAAAAGTGAACNTTAATTTTTATTGTACTTATAGTTGTAATTTTTAATTATTAATTTATTAAATTTAAATAATGTTTAGATTCTAAGCACCAAAAAAACGCAATATACTTCTGTGCCCAAAACACCATGTCTTTTTATTTCCCCATTAAGGTTTAAGTAAGATATTTCAATTTTTATGCAATTTGTTTTTTCATGTTTTTAATTGTTGTTTTTTTATGATAATAAAACAGGCCCTGAAGATGTCAGTATAAAAACTGTAGAAAGCTCGGCGAAAACCGAAAGGAAGTTTTTCTCTGTGTTAACCTCTTCCATAGATCCTCCGAAAAAACTTCATGTTTCCAGCAGGTCGATAACCCAGCTCATCGTTACATTATTTATATTATTTATGTACATATTTAAAATGGGACGTAGATCAAAATCTGTTATAGTATTAACGCATTTATCACCATGTTCAATTTTGCATTTTTTAATTTCAAATTTCTCAAACCAATCTAGTTCTTTCCCTTTGTTGAAACTATATAACACTGTTGTATTTAAATTTGAATTTAAATTGTTTTGTTTCTTTTGGATGGTCCTTAAATTCTGAAAATTTTCTCGATTTAGGCAAGTGTTCTTTTACTCTCGTTTTTATTTCTCTACCGCTTTGTCCTATATATTTAATATTACAATCATTACAATTGAGTTGATAAACCCCGCTTTTTGCCAAGTTGTCTACCTTGTCTTTAGGTTTTGAGAGGACGTTTTTCAGTGACCCCGGACTTCTATAATCTATTCTACAACCTTCTTGTTTAAACATTTTACTAACATTTTCCGATAATTCACCAATGTATGGCAAACAACGGAAACCTAATGATTCATTTATGGCGAGGTGGCTGTGTCCTATTGTTGATTCTTGTAAAGTTAATTTTTTTTAATATTTTAACCAGCAATCTATCAATAAATATTTCTAGATACCCGTTGTTTTTTGCTATGCTTTTTTCTAATTTTATAGTTAGCCGGTGTTAATGGAAGTTTTAACATACGGTCTATGAGCCAAATGAAACCAGCAGCCTTTTGGGGCCATGGGTAGGAAGAATCAGCTGGAATTGTTGGTTGGTTGTTTATTATGCACAATTTTAGGTCTAAAAAGTCTTAATGTATTCCAGTGATATCAGGAAAACCTATTTGAATATCTGAGAATGGTTTTATATGCCTCTTCACATATTTAATTTCTTATAATAACAGATTGTATTTATTAGCGAGAATGTTGGTTGAATGAGTTTGAATGAAAACAAGCCGCTCGACGGAGCCCAAATACCTCAGCGACCAGCGGTCAGCGAGGAATGAAGTACTTCGATGGGCCTAAATTCCAATTGTAAATAGTTCAGTATGTCCATATTAGTGTGAAAAATTGACAAATGCATTTATCTGCGAGAATAACGATGCATGTGTTTTTGCTATAATTTTCATGTGAATAATGATAGGTAGCTCGTTTGTATGAATGATATATTGATACAAAAATTGGTATGAAGGGTACAAGGAAACTGCACCAGATCTAGAAGCTAGAAGAAAAAAATTCAGAGGATAGAAATGCAAAGGAGAGTAATACAGAAGTGAAACAAGTTAAAAACATGACTGAGACCGACTATGATCCTGCTGTTTGTCCGAGCGCAAAATTAAAAAAAAAATCCCAATCCTACATGATATGTTTGATATTTAAATATTTTCCATATATTTCCGAAATTTATTTAATACCATTAATGCCTCACATGTATTTATGATTAGAAAATATTACGTAGAAGGTTTTGAGTTTGTTTTAAACAAAATATAAAATTTCTTAAATATNAGATGAAAAAAAATTAATGGCACGAGAGGGATTCGAACCCAGGACCTTCGGCTAGATACGCCGCTGCTCTACCACCTGAGCTATCGTGACCTCGATCCACTCGAATCCATCCGTCGTGGGTTCGAATCCCTCTCGTGCCATTAACTTTTTTTCATATCAACTAAAAACCTTAATTAATTGTCATGTATTAATTGGTCAAGCGGATCACGAAAGTAGTGAATTAACTATATAACACTGTTGTATTTAAACTTGAATTTAAATCATGTTTTGTTTCTTTTAGATGGTCCTTAAATTCCGAAAATTTGCTCGATTTAGGCAAGTGTTCTTTTACTTTCGTTTTTATTTCTCTACCGCTTTGACCTGTATATTTAATATTATAATTATTACAATTGAATTGGTAAACCCTGCTTTTTGCCAAGTTGTCTACCTTGTCTTTAGGTTTTTTAGTCTTTAGGATGTTTTTAGTGACCCCCGTACTTCTATAAGCTATTCTAAAACCTTCTTGTTTAATTTTACTAACTTTTTCTGATAATTCACCAATGTGGCAAACAACGGAAACCTAATGATTCATTTAAGGTGGGGTGGCTGAGTCCTATTGTTGATTCTTGTAAAGTTAATTTTTTAAATCTTTTAACTAGCAACCTGTCAATAAATATTTCTAGATACCCGTTGTTTGTTGCTATGCTTTTAATAGTTTCTAATTCTTTTTTTTAGTTAGCCGGTGTTGATGGAAGTTTTAACATACGGTCTATGATCCAAATGAAACCAACAGCCTTTTGGGACCATGGGTGGGAAGAATCCGCTGGAATCAGTGTCTGTAGTTGTGGGTTTTCTATATACGTCTATTTCTATTAGGTTGTTTATTATGGACAATTTTAGGTCTAAAATGTCTTAATGTATTCCAGTGCTATCGGGAAAACCTATTTGAATATCTGAGAATGGTTTTATATGCCTCTTCACATATTTAATTTCTTATAACGACAGATATTTGTATTTATTAGCGAGAATGTTGGTTGAATGAGTTTGAAAGAAAACAGGCCGCTCGACGGAGCCCAAATACCTCAGCGACCTGTTACCTAGGTTTAGTTATTTGTATTATGCATGAATGAGGAATGAAATACTTCGATGGGCCTAAATTCCAATTGTAAATAGTTCAATATGTCCATATTAGTGTGAAAGATTTACGAATGTATTTATCTACGAGAATGACGATTCATGGTTTTGCTATGGTTTTCATGTGAATAATGATAGGTAGCTCGTTTGTATGAATGCTATATTGATAAAAATTGATGTAAATGGTACAAGGAAACTGCCCCAGATCTAAGAAGCTTGAAGAAAAAATTCAGAGGATAAAAAATTTAATGCAGAAGTGAAACAAGTTTAAAACATGACTGAGACCGACTATGATCCTGCTGTTTGTCCGGGGGCAAAATAAAAATTAAAAAACAAAATAAAATCCCAATTTTACATAATATATTTGATATTTAAATATTTTTATACCATTAATGCTTCACATGTATTTATGATTAGAAAATATTACGTAGAAGGTTTTGAGTTTGTTTTAAACAAAATATAAAATTTCTTAAATATTCTCGCAATAAACGCAAAGCCACTTTATTATTCATCTTATAAGGAAACAGTGTTATATTGATATTGTTATTTAAATATTTTAGGCAATGTACGCACTAAAATCTTATAACTAGAAAAGACGTTTCCTAACTAATCTCTATCTTCTTTTCGAACGAAATTATAAATGTATATGTTTTCGAGTAGAATAAATATAATAATAATATAAAAATAAACCATAAATAACAATACAGCACCATTAAAAATTGTTTGACATATGTATAAAATTTATTTTGCCTAGCTATTGGGTTTTATATTTTTCCTTGGCATTTACTTAATTTATTTTACTTAATATTTTTAAAGTTATCAAAAAATAAAAATAAATAAATCTAATATTTTCTATTTGAAACATTAGAAGCACATAAAAAAGGTCTTTTCTTATTTTCTCCAATTGCTGCCTGTAAAGAAATATATGTATCTAGGAATGTTAGCAGTAGAAACAAATGGAAATGGTAAGTTATGTGAAGAAAACTTGTCGGGATTATTAGATGGTGGGGCTTTGATCTGTGGCCAGTATTGGTGAATCAAGTCCCGTTCAACGCTTGTAAGAATGGATCTAAAATACAGCCTAATAAATCGCAAAGCATATGCGATGTTATAATTAATTTTGAAGATTCATCGTTTAAATTTTGGACGGATGTAGCTTGGGGATTCCGAGCATAAGTTGAAGATTCCTGTCAAAACTTAAGAACATCGTAACATCAACGTTCACTATGACGTAATCTAAAAGTCAACTAAAAGTAAAGTAAGGCCTGTCATATAGGAGGGCTTAACATCGAACATCTCGTTGAGTGTCAGGGACGAAGGGTCATACCACTTTACTAAACAGTTTTCAGATTACTCTTAATTAAAAAGCCATGGGCTAGGCCGGGATTCGAACCAATGACGGAGAGTATTGCTTTCAATTGGAAGGAAACTCACCCAGACTCCAATTTTTGGAAGATAAGAACGACTAGAAGTTCGGAAAACAAACATCAAAATCATTTTAAAAAATGGGAAAAACATCGAACACAAGCATCGAGTTATAGTGATAAGAGAAAATGTAATGTATGTAAATGGAACATGTTAATAAAAAAAAACAACTCGCGTTAGAAACAACATCGATCAAAAACAGCGAGTTAAAAACAACACAGATCAAAACAACGAGTTAGAAACAACATCGATAAAACAATCGTGTTAGAAACAACATTGGTAAAAAATTGAGTTAGACACAATATCGATCAAAACCTTCGAATTGAAAGCAACATTAATAAAAAATCGAATTAGAAACAACATTAACAAAAAATCGAGTTAGAAACAACATCGGTAAAAAATTGAGTTAGAAACAACATCGGTAAAAATTTGCTTAGAAACTACACCAATAAAACAATAAAGTTAGAAACAACAACGGTAAAAATTGAGTTAGAAACAACAGCGATAGAAAAACAAGTTACAAAACAACGTAGGTAAAAATTGAGTTATAAACAACATCGAGTTAAAAACAACATCGATAAACCAATCGAGTTAAAAACAACATCGATAAAAATTGATTTACAAACAACATTTATCAAAAACATCAAATTGGAAACAACATCGATAAAACAATCGAGTTAGAAAAAACGTTGGTAAAAATTAAGTTAGAAACTAAATCGATAAAACAGTCAAGTTAGAAACAACATCGATAGAAAAACGAGTGACAAACAACGTCGATAAAAATTGAGTTATAAACATCATCGAGGTAAAAATAACATAGATCAAAACATTGACTTAGAAACATAATTTATCAGAAACATCGAGTTAGAAACAACATCGATAAAACAATCGAGTTAGAAACAACAGTGATAAAATAATCAAGTTAGAAACAACATCAATCAAAAACATCGAATGAGAAACGAAATAAATAAAACAATTGAATTAGAAACAACATCGATAGAAAATGGAGTGACAAACAACATCGAGTTAAAAACAACATAGATCAAAACATTGACTAGAAACATAATTTATCAAAAACTCGAGTTAAAAACAACATCGATAAAACAATCGAGTTGGAAACAACATCAATCAAAAACATCAAGTTAGAAACAACATCGATAAAACAATCAAGTTAGAATCAACGTAGATTGAAAACATCGAGTTGAAATCCACAACGTCCCTTAACATCAATATTCTGGGAAAGAATCGACGATAATTCTCGATATTCAAAGCATCCAGCAAAACGTTGGACGTCTAAAATCAACTTTATTGAAAACAATTATTCCGAAATCGTGAGATGGGGTCAACTTTGCAGACTGCATCTCACGATTTCGGAATAATTATCGATTAACGGTCACTAATCACCTCACATTTATTGAAAACATGCAGATAAACAATGCCGAAAACAAACGTTTTCTTCTCTTGTTTTCTTCCCCCCACCATGAACATAAGAGTCCAAATTTACTTACTAGGAATGATCATAATAATGAGGGTTTATATGTGTGATTGACATTTGGCATCAAAAGTTACATCTATTTCGGATTATTGTTGACACCTGTGTAAGTGTAAAAATACAAATATTCGCCCTACCACTGTAGTTCCTTTCAAATTTTTCTTTCTTTTGTTTTCGAATCCAAGTTTTTAATAGAAAAGCCTTTTTAGGACATTTAACTTTTAAACTTTTAAAGCTAATGTCGTCGTAAAATAAAAAACCTGGTCGACCGAGGATCACCGACTGACTTTTTTCTTCAACTTCCCCCCACCGGAAATAAACCCATTCCGACAAAAGGCGTCGCTTTGATTTCCCGGAGAAAGCGCTCCATCAAATCCGATTCTCCATGCAAAAATCCTGGTCCGGCATGCATAAATCATAGCGCCCGGTTTCGTCCGGCTCACCAGACGGTAAATAATTTGAAAACCTTGGCCGACAACGCCTCAGCTTAACTTATTGCATGAATTATTACCCTTCGCCCCTGTTAATAATTTGCCGACAGTGTTATACATGACGTTTTAGTGTCACAGTAACGCAACTTTTGCCATTTCAAAATCCGGAAAAGCGTTAATTTCATCAACCAAAATGTGGACCGCCGTTTTTGTTTAAGAGGTCTAGTTTGTATTATTTATTGTCGTTTTTAAGGAACTAATGACTCCATAATTAGCACAACATCAATATTACGATTTCTCTTTTTCAACTGATATCAAAGATTATCTCGCTCATTTTATAAAGTATAAATTGACGTTAAAGCGAACATTACCCATTTTTAACCCAAAAAAATATTCCATTTATAAACTGCACATTTACACTGAATTTGTGAATGCAAAAAGAAGAACTTTGGCATAGAAACAAAATGTTTACATATTTTAACTTCTACTTGGAACGTTTCTGAATAACAAACATGCAAGATGATTTTCATAATCAAGACTAGTCTTAAGAAAAGTTTGTCATATACAGGGTGTCCTTTTTAGATGGCCCTGTTAAATTTCCCTTGAACCAATGATTCTTTAAAAAAATTATTTTAATTTATTAATTTATTAATTAATCAGTAATTAATTTTACTGATAAGTAGAGAATCCAGATTTAAAATAAAATATTTACAACTTTCCGATAGTCAATAATTCTGTGGTCAAAATTACAGTTTTAAAATTTTTGCACGTTTTGTCAATCCCATCTATTATATCGTATATTCTCTGTGATCGTATATTATTTGTAGCAGTTATCTCGTAATTTATCGTACATTCATGAGTGTTTCTTGGTTTTTCTAAGAGCCTCGGAATAAATCCTGACGGTTACAGCTCTCTACTAGGCAAAACTGTAAAACAAAACAAAACATATTTCTGTTTCGAAAACTTTTTACAATTACCGGGGACGCCCGATGGGAGGTGTTGTTCGGAAGTGGGAATAATTGAATGTGCCAGTGGAGGAAATGATCCTGTTGTCCAAAAATGGAATTTGCCACTCCACCAGTCCAGCTGCTTAAATTATGAGGCTTCGTATTATTTAAAAGTTCAGATGTGGGTGGAGTGTTGTGTTCCACGCCCTTATTTATTTTTTTAAATTGAAGTGATGAATTTGGTTGAAAAAAAAAATGTGAATGGTATGTGAATATTCCCAGAAAGCTACTGAGGGTTGAGGATCTACAACCAAACGGTAGCACTGTATACTCATGTAAGAAAGAAAGAGAGAGAGAGAGTGAGGGAGTGGTGGGAGAGTGAAAAATAGAGGGAGAGAGAGAGAGAGAGAGAGAAAGAGAGAGAGAGAAAGAGAGAGAGTGAGCGAGGGAAGGAGTGGTAGGGGAATGAGAAAGAGAGAGAGAGAGTGGGGGAGGAAGTAGTGAGGTGGGAGAAAGAGTAAGAGAGAGAGAGAGAGAGAGAGAGAGAGAGAGTGTGTGTGTGTGTTATAATGTATATACTATTGTATTTATTTTGTATACCTCCCAGTGTATAGTATTTATCTACATATACTATATTGGTTGTGGGCATCTGCCTGTTTAATAAATAAGTATGGATCTTCGACTGCACTAAGTTCTTCTTGAAGATGTCCCATTCGCTCCATTTATTGGGGACAATTTCATGTTTATGGATAATTCACTAGTTTCGTGGTTCGCTTGACCAATTAATATACTTTAATTAATTAAGGTTTTTAGTTGAGATAAAAAAGTCAGTGTCACGAGCGGGATTCGAACCCACGATCTTCGGCTTGATACGCCGCTGCTCTACCACTTGAGCTATCGTGACTTCGATCCACTCGGGCACTAACTTCCCATCTCAACCGTACATTTTGAATTTTCCCCTTTTGAAAAGTGGCAAAAAGAAAGGCAAATTGAAAAGGTGGAGTTGAGATGGGAAGTGTCCGAGTGGATCGAGGTCACGATAGCTTAAGTGGTAGAGCAGCGACGTATCTAGTCGAAGATGGGTTCGAATCCCGCTCGTAACACTGAGTTTTTTATCTCAACTAAAAAACTTAATTAATTGAAAGATATTAATTGGTCTAGTAGACCACGAAAACTAGTGAATTTAATAAGTTAATATGAAGTATACCTTCACTAAAGCTCTCCGTGACCATCTCATTTGTCGCCGAGAATCAAATAGATTACACGACATTTGAAAAATGGCAAAAAGGACGGAAAATTCAAAAGGTGGGGTTGTGATGGGTAGTTAATATCCGAGTGGATCGAAGTCACGATAGCTCAAGTGGTAGAGAAGCGGCGTATCTAGCCGAAGGTCGTGGGTTCGAATCCCGCTCGTGACACTGACTTTTTATCTCCACTGAAAACCTTAATTATTTAACGGATTATGCTCAACCGCACGTAGCTAAAGGATAGTAATCCCTACACCACAATGATTTGGTCGGCAGCTATCCTGACATGAATCTCCTGGGACAGGATAAAGAGTCGGGTTGGGCTACGTTGAGCCTCCTCCAACAAGCGTTGAATAGCTTCAAACCACTCTTGTTAAGAATGGCATTCTGTCGCATCCAGCCTCTTATTTACTCGATGTCTAGAAGATTTGAGGCTTTCCCCGATGCCGAAGGAGGTAACTCGGTAATAAATTCTTAGCTAGTTTTCAATCTATAACTAAAGGATTTTCCGGTGTTTTGATGAATTTTCTTTCAAACCAACACAATTAAATCATTAATTAAAAGTCATGAATTTCTGATCACGTTTAATTTGGTTTACCATAAAAAAAGTGTGTTGTCGTTAATATATCTATAAAAATACATGTAGTTTGAAATACACAAGAAATACGAGTTTCCGGTTTTTTTCCTTTGAGTTTATGTAAAATAAAATTATCGATGCATATGTAACAATTGCAAGAATTAAATTGTTTGGAAAAAATTTTTTCTCGTTTGTAAAAATGAACATGTCTATTTGTTTTATATGAGCCTATTTGTAGTATTGTATTGTGATGTGATCATAAGGAGACGTCATAAATGGAAGGTCATAAATAATCAATGAATTTCCTATAGTAATAAATATATTTATATTATTTTTTACGAGGGTAGATAACGCGCATCCAATGTTGTCTAATGACCGAGAAGAACATCCTGAATATAGTATGGCTCCGGATTCAGATGTAATGTAAGTAAGTGATTTATGTAAGCGTCGAATGATAGCCTTCCTGACAAATTGTTAAAAAATGAAATTTTTTAGGATTCTTAGCGACCATAGTTACACAATTAATGTGAAATCTGCCAGTTAAAATATTCAATTAGGTAATGAACTTTTCTATTGATTGCTCACGGTTATCTTTTCTTGTAAATCCTTTAATGGAGCGCAATTTAATCAACTTAGGACACTCGCGCTAAAACAAATAAGAGTAAAAAACATTTTATTCGTACCGAAAAAGGCCGTTGCTGTGATTTAAAAAACATCAGCTTTCCCTTAATTGAGGGCAACCCCATAGATTCAAGTAGGCAATAAATAAAAAAGACATACGTGGTCTAGGCACTGTTGACTCAACCGGTTGGAGAAAACACAATTGCCACAAATTGACCCATCAACAGGTCTCCGAGAGCCCTTTAAAAGAGTGCATGCATTCCTCAGAAAAACTGTACCAATTTGTTTTTCTTGTGGCACTACTACTTTCTCACTTCAGCCTTTTAGCGGTAAATCGTATGCATAAACTATGAATTTTGCCGTGTAAAGCTAAACACTTTTTAACAATAGTTTAGNTTTCTTTTGTTCTTGATTCTCTCTCTCCCACTCTCTCTCGTTCTCTCACTCACCAATTCTTCATTTCTCTCCTTTCTCTCTATCTTTCTATCTATTCTACCTATCTATCTATGATCTGTCTATCTCTCTCACAACCTCTCTGATTCTTTATTTCTCTCCTTCCTCTCTCTCCCTCCTCTCTCTCCCATTCACTCTCCTGCTTCTACTCCCTCTCTCTCTCTCTCTCTCTCTCTCTCTCTCTCTCTTTCTTTCTTTCTTTCTTTCGTTCTTGATTTCTCTCACTCTCATTCTTAATTTCTCTCCTTTCTCTGTCTCTGTCTCTGTCTCTCTCTCTCTCTCTCTCTCTCCCTCTATATTCCCCTCTATATTGACAATGTATATTTATATTTATATTCATCAATTTGCACCTTATGCTAATTAGCAAGTAGATCTAAAGGCACGTTATATAAAAAGCAGGTGTGCAAAAAATAGTCGCCTTAAGAAATTTCTCCCAGAAAGAATTATACTAAGGTTCTATGGTGCACTTCCACTCTATATATTCGCATAATAAATCCATTCACTCTCATTATTCACAGAAAAAGGAACCAAAGACGAAATATTTTACTTCTACTATGCAATAAAATAGCCGTTTCCACGAAAAAAAGGAACGGGGACTCAGATAGCCGTTGCCGTGGTAAAGCACAATTCTCATATCGGGTTCCTACTCGCTCTTTATAAGGAGCCAAGGAGCCGTTCAATTATTTGGTTTAATCTACAACCTTTCTCGACATGTGGGAACATACGCGGCCTTTAGGATTATATAAAAAGAAGTAAAAAGACAAGACAGAGTCAACACATGTAAATTATACAATTAATTAATTACACGGAATGATACAGTTGGTAGATATATAAATAAGTAGATACAAAGGTATATAGAATAATAATAGGCAAACGCACAGTATTACATAGACAGATAATAATAATTCATATCCACGACCCTGGCTCTCATAGAACCTGAGCAGGAGACGAGGGATGGTCCTCACCCGACTGAGGATTGGCCATACCCGGTTGACACACGGGCACCTGCTCTTGGGCCAAATCCCGCGCATGTGAAAGGTTCCTCGATGTGTCCCACATAATACAGGCGTGTCATGACTTGGCTCCATACAGAGAGCGTGCAGGCATGCCGCCGAATTTAAGAATGGTTCTCGGACACGGTAGCGAGTTTCGGGGTCCCCTGTTCTGCCTTTTGGGGGAATTTTTTATTGTATGTAGAAGTTAAATTAAGTGTTTTGTGTTTCTGTGTCTTGTATAAGTGAATACATATATCGGTGTCAATGGGGAGGGGCTGATGGCGTTGTATCTTCCCCATCGCTTCTCAGCTTGTGTATATTGGGCTGATTGCGGAAATTTTATAAAAGTACCCCATCGACCTCACTTTAGATTAGTTTATTATAGGGAACAGGTAGATGGAGTAATATCGAGTCATTTACCAAACATAATGAGTGCGAACAATGTATATAGGTGTGAATGTATTTATTAGTGTGATTGTGTATAGTGTGCAGCGTTATTTTGTCAGAGCTTCGGGGCTGAAATGTCCAAGCTGTCGGATGCCCCTATCAAAAAAAAAAAAAAATAATAATAATAATAATAATAATAAGACCTCATTAATCTATACAGCATCCATAGAAAAAAAGGTTGATATACAAGTAGCAATTGGTGTGAGTCAGAAAAAAATGACCATTTTCAATTTTTCAGCCATTAGTTTGAACCTATGATTATCGTGAATCATTATGAAAACCAATCCAGAATTATTATCAGTTTGCGTTTTGATTAACGTTAATATCAGTCGAATACGAAATTCTCCGTTGTTGCATTATTACTGGAAATTTCAGTTTCCAGGCGCTGAAGCCACACGTTTGATGGTTCAGTTTGAAAGTGAGGAAATCCGAATGACGGAACTGTGCTGGTGGTTCAACCGATTCGAAAATAGTAACATGACCCTTGAAAACGACGAGGTTCGGGGTCGGCGTTTACTGGTAGTCAATTTTTTTCTCTTCACAAACTCTTTGCCCTTATACTTTAAAACATTACACCCTAGAACTATACTTTAAACGATGCAGAGAATTGAATACTTTTATCTTGTACAATGTTAGTATCTACATTGGAAAAATAATTATTAAAAATAACGGCAATGTCATCAGTATGACAGTTATCGGGTTTGGATTATGACATAATAGCTGTAGGGAGAGCATTGCCATTCTTGGCATCATTTAATTTCCAGACCTCTTTTAGATTTAATTGCGCCATATTCATTTTATCTTTATAAAAAAATAGATTTAGCCGTACCCTGTATATAGGTTTGTTCGGTTGATTAACGTAAATCAACTCTATAAGAACATTTATTCACCTGAAAAGAAAACAATTTGCACCTTGACTGCAAGATAAATATACAAGTCGGCGTTTTCTAATAATTTTACCAGGCAGGAATTGTTTAAAAAATATTCATGACATTTCATATAATCTGTAGAACTTAATATATTCATTAGTTTGGAAGGTGGTCACGCCAGATTTGATTCTTGTTCGATAAGGTCAGACAATCTATCGGGGTTGCCAAAGTGACCAAATTGGTTGAATTTTTTCACTTGTAACATTCTAATTTGTCAGAGGAGGGATTAAAAGGGATTCCGTCGTAGCGGTTGGACAAAGGGAAAAAGAATCACTCCGGAAATTTGTCCGTCGCAATTGGTGGCCAAAATCCGATAAACGGAGAAAAAATGAAAGGGCGTAAAGCTAAACAGGAATTCTGAGGATTCCAAGGGCAGGCAGGTCGGCATCCCCGGGTCACAACAAAAGGACAGACGTTTCTCATCCCACTGGGATGTCTTCCTTCCTATCCGCCGTCCGCAAACTCGCTCACGCTGTGACTAACGACCAGTACGTGACAGGAATTTACGACGTTAAAGAAATAGGCGAAAGACCTTACAAACTACCAGTATTTCTTAAATTGGTTTCATATAATTCATTGGCAATAAAATTAAACAACACTCAGTAAACCGGAAAATTCGTGAAAGATATATCATACACCTAATTATAGAAAATGATTACAAAAGATTTATTAAAGCTATGCTTTATTAAATAAATTTGTGTGAGGGGGTGTGTTTATCTTTTCCTAAAATATTTATGAACTTTTTTTAGTAAAACTTTTACATTTTTTAAATTATCAAAAAGATCTCCATCACTTACTCTCTCTCACTCTCTCTCTCTCTCTNTCTCTATCTATCTATCTATCTCTAAGCCATTCATCTCTATCAATCCATCTATCTTTCTGCTTTCTTTCATTCTCCGTCTGCTCTAGGTGAGTCTCTCACTGTTTCATAGACTGTACGTGTTTAGTTAATAATCTAGTCAGATATCTAATTCCAAAAAACTCTGTCTAAAGCAAAAAATCGAAAAATAGCACTCTTTGATATTACACATTACTCCATATTACCTGATATAAACCGGATGGCGTTCTCTCCTCATGCAAGTAGCAAATATTGTTAAATACGTAGTTTGTTTATAAAATATGGAAATTGATATAGCCTAGTGAAAGTAAGGCAGGTTATTCGCAATTTTCATGGAAATTGGATATCAAGCTGGTACCTTCTTTGAAAAAAACAACAACGGTGATATAATTTATAGTAAGCGGTTTGCGAGAAGAGAAAGTAATGTACAGGTTGTTCCTTTTAAAATACATAATAGCAGATAACACTCTAGGAAGGCGAAGTTTAGAACAATATAGAAAAGAAACCCATACCGTATGGTTGCTTTCTGAAAATATTACACGACAAAAAGTGCTATAGGGCTAGTAAAGATAAAAATAACAGGTGTAAGGTTGAGTTGAATGTTTGTCAATATCGATTTTATAAACATAACTTGTTTTTCGACCATCCATTCTGAATTATAGCGAGATTATTGTTATTCAACTAATTTATTAATGGAGTGGAATTAACTTCCTTTTTGAATCGAACTTCTGAAAAAAACGATTCAAAACACAATTTAATATTAAGGTGAATTTAATCGATTCAAATGGAAAACAAGTTAACTTTAATTTTGGATATTTCGAATCGCAGAAAAGGTGCGATGAATTGGTACAATGGGTACTTCGAAGGAGCGAGGTCGGGCCTTTGTGGTACTGTGTACATTTTTAGACATTCATTCTTATATTTCAAAAGATTCGTCATGTTCTAGCAAACGTTTTTTTCATCATAACAGCAACATCTAAATTTAAATGCTCCAATGTTTAGAAATCCAACTAAACACAACATTGAACAATTTTTCTTTTACCTTGGATGATGAAGATTTGAGTCGAGGCGTCACCTAAGTTTGCTTAATTGATGTTTTCAAAAAATATTTAAAATACTTTTGCACGTATCGAAGCCCTGAATAATCGTGTGATTCTGCAGCTTTTGTTGTCTTATTCAAAGTCTGTATCGTCTGGAAAACTTATAATTGATTTCAATCCTTGGTCCAGAAAAGCACAACTATTCTCAAAACATTATCAAAAATCATGGTAATTCTGATTTAACTCGGGCGAGTTGTCATTACTCTTGGTTTAACTCAAATGCGAAATCTATGATCTTATAAAAAAATTATTAACACCATAAAAACAACCAGATTTCATGGCATTGAGATCATTTTTTTAAATATATCACATATTATTTAGTATTATTTTCTTTTCAGTTATATTATGCTGTTTAGAGGTATATATTTCTACTGCTGTTTACCCACGAAATATACATAAATATTCCCAAATATTGGTTTCCCAAGATTCGATATTCCCTGTTTAGTCCGTGGGAACTTTTAGTATCAAAAAGGGAAAAAAAGAGTGACAACTCCGAATACATTCCCTGTCGCAAATTTTCCATCAAAACGTCCGATAATTTAAAATTGTTAACTCGTTCCTCTCCCGCGTCTCTGGGGTTCGTGGATGCCTGATTTACACGTAAATCGAATTTTTGCATACTGCCCAAAGGGAAGACGAGCGGGGAAGAATTAATTTGCATGGACGGCAAATAGAAATGTGAAAAAAGAAAACAAGAACGGAAACAGGACTTAGCGGACTTCAGCCGGCGCCCGCTTGACTTCACTACAGTACGGGCTTAACATGTGCTTCCCACTAAACCCGCTAGATTGTTCAACATGGTCGAATCCAAAGATCCATTTACGAAACCAATTTGGCTTAACTGTAAATTACGATATACCCATGCACGTAAATATAAAAAAAAATGTAAATTAACGTGAAATAAGTTGATGTTTTGATTTGCAAATATATCGCATGTAGTTTCAAACCCAAGGCCTGACAGTATCTACTTCTATAAAAATGCCCGCATGAACACATTAAATATTAAATTAAAAGACAATTGAGCGTCAAACGATCAACTATATTTTGCATTTCGTAGACGTCTATAAATAGCTAGAACTTAATACAATACATTTGTGTATATTAAACTAGAAAAAATGAAACGGATTGGAAGTAAAAGCCCGAGAAACAAATAAATTGGAAACTTTAAATTAACCAAGATAGTGCGAAATGCTTTCAGTGATATCGACTCGTAAATATATACCAAGTCGGTTTTTGATATAGTTAAGTTATAGGTAGGTAAATAAAAAGATAAGAGTTAAAAGAAACGTTGATAATTAGTAAAGCATATGGAGAGGATGATATTCTAAGCCAGAATTATATGTGTACCTATGCAGATAATTAAATTGATAAATACGTACATAAACTGAAATATTTTTGTGTATTTCTTACTCTTTTAAAATGTTTTTTATATAATTGTATAATAATATAATATAATTATATTATTATTATACATTACGAAAATAATTGTATACATAAATTTCAACGCAGTCATGCAAATAAACGCGAAGAATGATAGATTATAGAAATAAATATATAAGTGAAAAATAGAAAGTCAAAGAACCAGGCATATGGTACATGTACAAATAATATGTATCTAGGTAAATATAAAAATATAAAGGCCTGTACCCCGATGGTTCTGCAGATAAGTAGCCACATGACTATCCATTTATCTATTTTTTATTTATTATTTATACTGATAAATCAGTATTTATCGGCGATACTGACAAATCTCTATTCTTCAGCGACAGTGGCAAAGAGATACTGATAAATGAGTATTTTTCAGAGATATTGATAAACCAGCATTTTTCAGAGATACTGATAAATCAGTATTTTTCAGAGATACTGATAAATCAGCATTTTTAAGAGATACTGATAAATCAGTATTTTTAAGAGATACTGATAAATCAGTATTTTTCAGAGATACTGATAAACCAGCATTTTTCAGAGATGCTGATAAATACTGATAAATCAGTATTTTTCAGATACTGGTAAATATTGATAATTAGTATTTTTCAGATACTGATAAATCAGTATTTTCAGATACTGGTAAATACTGATAAATCAGTATTTTTCAGGTACTGATAAATCAATATTTTTCAGAGATACTGATAAATCAGTATTTTTCATAGATACTGATAAATCAGTATTTTTCATAGATACTGATAAATACTAATAAATAAATATTTTTCTGATACTGATAAATCATCATCAGTATCTATGATCTATAGTATCAGCTATACTGATAAATCAGCATTTATCAGCGATATTGATAAATAAACATTTTTCAGCGATATTGATAAATCAGTATCTATTTATTGTTTATACTGATTATTGATTTATACAAATTCAAATCTGCGCATTTATGTACGGTATTCAATTCTTTATATGGATATTTACAGTGATATTTAGATAGACGGATAAACATAAAATTTACGTATGCATTTAATATTCACAACATTTTGTTTTAGTTTTTGACCCATACCAAGATTGATAGATTAATATATTATTATTAGAAATAAATAATGAAGAAAACAACGAAAATTAACAAGAAAAAGAGAGAAGAGAGAGAAAGATATGTGTGTGTGTGTGTGTGTGTGAGAGAGAGAGAGAGAGAGAGAGAGAGAGAGAGAGAGAGAGAGACAGACAGTCAAACAGACAGCCAGACAGAGACAGAGAGAGAGAGAGAGATAGAGAGAGAGAGAGAGAGAGAGAGAGAGAGAGAGAGAGAGAGAGAGAGAGAGAGAAAGAGGGAGAGAGTAAAATGGATACTTTGAATGATATTTAGACACTGAAGAACATAGATGTGNAGATACTGGTAAATACTGATAAATCAGTATTTTTCAGGTACTGATAAATCAATATTTTTCAGAGATACTGATAAATCAGTATTTTTCATAGATACTGATAAATCAGTATTTTTCATAGATACTGATAAATACTAATAAATAAATATTTTTCTGATACTGATAAATCATCATCAGTATCTATGATCTATAGTATCAGCTATACTGATAAATCAGCATTTATCAGCGATATTGATAAATAAACATTTTTCAGCGATATTGATAAATCAGTATCTATTTATTGTTTATACTGATTATTGATTTATACAAATTCAAATCTGCGCATTTATGTACGGTATTCAATTCTTTATATGGATATTTACAGTGATATTTAGATAGACGGATAAACATAAAATTTACGTATGCATTTAATATTCACAACATTTTGTTTTAGTTTTTGACCCATACCAAGATTGATAGATTAATATATTATTATTAGAAATAAATAATGAAGAAAACAACGAAAATTAACAAGAAAAAGAGAGAAGAGAGAGAAAGATATGTGTGTGTGTGTGTGTGTGTGAGAGAGAGAGAGAGAGAGAGAGAGAGAGAGAGAGAGAGAGAGACAGACAGTCAAACAGACAGCCAGACAGAGACAGAGAGAGAGAGAGAGATAGAGAGAGAGAGAGAGAGAGAGAGAGAGAGAGAAAGAGGGAGAGAGTAAAATGGATACTTTGAATGATATTTAGACACTGAAGAACATAGATGTGAGAGTGATACTGACTGAGGGGGACATTCATCACATTATCTATGTACTGAACCTAACATCTTAACTGACTGTCCGCGTGTTCTCTCTCGCGTTTGTTGAGATGGAAAGTTAGAAAGAGTAAAAGAGCAGAATACAATAAAAGCATTGAAGGAAACGGAAGAGGAAAAAGTATTAATTAGTTCGAGAGGGTAAGAGTGAATGTGCCTGTAAGAGACGACCTGTCTGTGCTCATAATTACACATTGTTTTATAAAATATTATGAACAAGTGTACATACATCTGTTCTCAATAGTAGTATAACTGTGGACCTTTGTTTTATTTGTATAAATGCAAAACTAGAAGGAAAAAGGTTTGTTCGATCTGGGCTAAAAAAACAACTGAATGACAAACGTAAACAAGCGGATTATTAAATATTTTTGTACCAATCCTCGTTTATAATGAGTAGAAGCTTTTCAATTTAATTTCAAAAGTGACGACTTACTTTACTCTTATTAATATATTTCTTCGATTTATTTTCACCAAATGTAGATTTGTACCACCGTCAATTTGATTAAAAATTTGAGAAGTAAGTTGATAAAAACCTACTTCAACTTAACCTTTCCATATTAAATAGGAATTTTCTTTGTTCTTTGGAATATCAAAGTAAGATTTTATTCAACGACAGTAATAATAACGTAAAGAATAAATAAATAACATTAAATCTTTTTGAAATTAAAACAAATGAGGACAATCGGTAAAAACGTACGGCTAAGCTCTGAACAAGGCTTTACCACACCTCGTTCTAAGTACGTAATACATTTCCCTTCAGCCAAAAGAGGAGGGCGTAAAGTCTCACACTGTGACTCAGCCGAGATTGTTCCGAGAACAACCCCCTCGGCTCTTGGAGATTTTCCCTGGCACCGCTTGCTCCACAGGCAAAAAGAAAAAGTTTATTTCCTTCCGAGTGCTTGGTATATTTTTATAGTTTCCCTTTATATTTCACTTCCGTCCATCCGTCCAGTAAATTCATTATTGATGATAGATTCAGTTTTATCTTTATTTCTATTCACTTACTTGTGATCGTCTTGGATTTTCATTACTAACACTTTTTCTTTTCAATCATTATCATTCTTTTTGTTTTATTCAATTTTAACATTATCTACCAATTAATTTATATTTTATTAAATCAGATGAAAATACTTTAAATAATTTAAAAATTGTTGTCCATTTCAAAACTGCAATATTTTATTCCACCCACGCGTTTCAAATTTTTCTCTCCCACGCCCTCACCCTCACTCTCTTTTCTTCTCTCTCTCTCACTCTCTCTCTCTCTTTCTCTCACTTTCTCTCCTCTCTCTCTCTCTCTCTCTCTCTCTCTCTCTCTCTCTCTCT
>NW_019392842.1:772678-929052 GCF_000648675.2 Cimex lectularius | reverse complement strand
TCAGGGCCTGGGATTTACAAACATTGTTTAAATTTAACAAATACATGTAGGATGTGGAAAAAAGTGAATTTATACAATGCAAAAAATATTTTTTTTATATTCAATCAAAGTATTTCTACTCACAAACACTTTGAGTGAGCAGAAATACTTTGATTGAATATAAAAAATATTTTCTCCATTGTATAAATTCACTTTTTTTCCACATCCTACATGTATTTGTTAAAATTAAAAAATGTTTGTAAATCCCAGGCCCTGAAGATGATCTCAATAAAGATTGAAACGTTGGCGCGATAAAGAAAATGTTTTTCTGAAACCTACATCACTCCAGACCGCATCTCACGATTTTCGAATAACTAATTGTCAATGTTCCACAGAAATTATCATTAAACATAAAGAAAATAATAATTGGTCTTACACCATTAGTCATCGTATTATTATATATAATAAATAAACTAGCAAGTATATATTTTACAACTAAATTATTTAATTTTGTTTAATATTAAAATAATAATTATTATTTATTATTGAACATATTTGTCTTTCTTAGTGATCTAAGTCGTGAGGAGCGATCATGAATGAGGTAGTTTAGAAAAACACCTTGTTCATTTTTTTTCCGACTTTTCGAATTTTATTCGGGTCATCTTCAGGGCGTAAAGTGGGCTGCTATTCTTGTGGTGTGAAAAAATATTGTTTAAAATTCAATCAAAGTATTTCTACTACGGAGAAAACAAACACTTTGAGTTAGTAGAAATATAAAATAAAATACTTTGATTGAATATAAAAAAATATTTATTTGCATAGTATAAATTCACTTTTTCCACATCCTACATGTATTTGTTAAATTTAAACAATGTTTGTTCCAATCCAGACCCTGAAGATGATCTCAATAAAGATCGAAACGTTGGCGCGATAAAGAAAATGTTTTTCTGAAACCTACATCACACCAGACCGGATCTCATGATTTGCGAATAATATCGACTAACGGTCACTAATCACCACACATTTATTTATTGTATTCATAGTTATTTATTTATTTACAGGAACTTCCAACAATTATACGTTTTATACGTTTAATCATTACAATGAATTAACTTAATATAATTTACAATAACGTTATTCAGTTTAGATATATTTCAAAAGACCAGTCAAAACGTAATAAATTCCCTTCCGTCATTAAACGGTTACAAGTGCTATGTTTCATAAAGTTTGTCACAGCCATATTTGTTTAAAAGGAAGTACCATTTCTCATAGTGAGCCTAGGAACTTCCGAATTAGGGTGGATTCGTGCGGGTTTTGTAACAAATTTGATTTTATAAGCTGTATAGCGAAAGAATTTATTTTGAGCAATTTCTAGAATATGTATATATTTATCATACCTTGGTGACCATAAAACACTGTTATATTCTAATATCGGTCGGACAAAGCTACAATAAAGAGATTTATTAAAAACACTTCTTTATTGCCGAAATCTGCACTTTTACGCATTATAAATCCCAAAGTTCTTAGAGTTTTCTTTTGAATAAACGATATATTCATTATAAGTCATTTCATTATCAAAAGTTATACCTAAATCTTTTAACACATTTAACTTTTCGATCGGAACGTCATTTATCAAACACAACAAATATTACAGTTCTTTTTTGAAATGTTCAAATACATACTTCTAGGTTACACCAACAGACAGAATTCAAGTCTGAATGTAATATTATATTGGCCTATATATTTTTACATTATATGCAAACATTTTCAAATTACTATAATTTAACACAGAGGGTTAACCATTTATAAATAATTTTAATAAAAGAAGGGACAAATGCCTACCCTGGGAACACCTAATATTTCAGGGGACGAGAAATTCCCACCCTTAACTTGCCTACGTCCCGAAATAAAGGAATCTAAACAGACCAATATATCCTTTTCAAAATTGAATTCCTGAAGCTTACTTATTAACGTGTAATGACTGATCTTGTCGAAAACCTTCGCCAAGTCGGTGTATATCACGTCGATCTGCAACCCCTTATTAAATGCCTGAAGGATGTCATTTTGAAAACCCATTAGGTTAGGAGTTAAATGATGAACTCATATTATGTGCAAAACAAATTAAATTTCCAGACATAATTAGTCAAAACAGCGTGATGTAATCGATTTATTTATTGTAGCATAAATACTTTGTTTCTACTAAATGTAATAATTGTACATACTTCACTAGCTGAAATCTTACAGCATTTTATAAATAAGAATTGATAATTAAAGTTCTACTGGTGCTAACACGAACTGTTGTCCATAAACAAAATCCTATTTTCGTATTTTTAAGTAAACAATCATGGGCTAAAAACTACCATAATCTTATAACCACAATGTTATGGTTATATGTAGGGCGAGCAAAATATAGAAGCAAAGCTGTAATAAATACAAAGAGTTTTTTAGTACAATTTAGCTGCCGTAAACCTGAGCTGGATGATGGCAAAAACCAGCAGTTGTCCTCTAATTCACTAACGTCGTCAAAACATATAAGAAACATGTCTCGTGTCGGCTTTTTGTCAATTTGGGTGTCAGAAAAGGGTGAAATTTATTTCGAAAACATTAACAGAAGATTTTTCGATTAATCACTAAATAGCTCTTAAGGTTTAGTGATAAATGTATTTTCCCTTCGTTTAATGGGGTGTCCGAAATGAGTTATCAGGAGAAAATCCACATTTTTTAATATAATTTTTATATAAATGTTTCTTCGTCCGTTTATTTTCAAAGTTTGCAATTATAATTTTAATACTATCGTTAGCTGTAAAGTTTATTACATACTATAAATTGAAGTTGTGTTTTCGCATAAGAATTCAAGTTTCCATGGTAAAGTACTTAATTCAAGTGAAAAGTCGACTTTTCCAACGTTTTCTTTCTATTTTCGTTATCTCAGGTTTTTACCTAAAAATCATGCTTTTATATTTTTTAATTCAATTATGATGTCTTAGAAAAGATTGACACAAGTTCCCTGGGTCCAGCTCCAGGTGAGATGCTGCAAATAGCTAGGTCAATTAAACATCCAACGCATCCAGTTCCAAACCCATTCTTCACACTCACGCTCTCTCTTAAATACATTCTCTCCTATTTTCGTACCATTCAATCAATTAGGGTGATGGAGTACTCGATATTCCTCCATTTACCTTTATGTATATTGTATAACTGCGCCATCGACAATCTCACAGCAAACATTCACCATAAAAAGTACATTCGCGCTAATAAATTCATTCACTCTCTGTACAAGTTAAGTGCACAAAACCTATTATTAATATAATAAAATAAAACAAAAGTGTTTCCTCCAACGATCGGAACAGGGATCTAGATACATGGTGCTATGCTCAAGCATGATTCTCATATCAGGTAGCATTCCTACACGCACTTTATATGGAATTGCACCCCTCAACTAAGTTAGACAATCAAACAATCTTTCTATATGCCGGACATATACGCGGGCTTTGGCCCAGAAGTAAGTCTCCGTATGTCAACCTCGCATGGCCTATCCTTAATCAGATGAGAATGAGCCCTCCGAGGGCCACCTATCGAGTTTGCTAGTTTAATAGTTGTTTTGTTTATATTATTTACCACATTATAAAATCCGGGAGCCGGATAGGATATGAATATTGTGTTGATTGTATCACAAAATGGAAATTTAAAAAAAGAATGATTTTAAAAAAGAACTTTTTTAGAAGAGAAATCATTGATTTGATTTAGATTTGATAAATTATATAATTTACTAAAGAGGCTGTCGATTATAAACAGTTGTTAGTTGAAATTTTCAACAACGAGACTGAAAACAAACAGGTTACTTTGAATAGTAAAGTAACTTAGTTATTACTTGTATCACATTTATATAAATACGTTTACGAATTTGCACTTGTCTACTTCTTCGTTTATTTATTTTCTTTCCTCTGTCTATATGTTTTATCATTGGTTATAACTATTTCTCTGTCTGTGATTCTGCTCCATGTCGATCTATACTTGTAACTATTGATTAGGTTATCTGTCTTTTCTTGGCATGAATCTAGTTGATCTTTGCACTCATCTTCCGACATAATCTGCTCAAAAATGAATAGGGATATTGCCAATTTTGTAGTACTTACTTTCCCTAGCATTTGTATTTTATTTGTAATATATTGGAAATTATTGTTTTTTACTGAAGGAAATTTTAATTAAGGGATTTTGAAAAATAACAAAATAACAGGATTTAATTCCATAATTTTGTTTATTGGACATAATAATTTTCTTAAACAATTAACGTGATCTCAGGTTTGAGGGATACATTCCTGGATAATTTATTGGGCATAACGGACTGCGGTGAGGTTGCCTTCAACCATATGGAATCCAGCTCGCCCTTCAGTTTAAATCCCAGCCCAGCCCATTACACAGCTTTCTCCTAACTGCACTGAAGGGATTTCATCCGCCCAGGGAGTTGTAGCTCACTCAATGTGGAACTACAGCGACGACGGGTGGTATAATTTGGTTAAGGCTCGGGGCTCTGAAAAGGGGCACCTCGTGTCTTCATCCACGTCCCTCTCTCAATCCAGGTTCCTTCACTCTTTCCTGTGAACCCTCCCAACCCTTGGTTATAAGGGGGGTGTCCGGGCACAAAATAACGGTGCAGCCCTGAGGACGTAGCAACCTCTCTAAAGCACAATCTGTACTCGTGTCGGCATGGGCGGCGGGTGCCTTATCCTGTCAGCACACGAGGGTTAGCCTGTCTGCATAGACGGGGGAGGGTACATAACCATCTGTACTGCGGGGTAACAGAAATGTTCCAAAATTCAGCCCCTGTTACACTTGGAATGGTGACGCCCGTGGCGGGAACTTAGAGAAGAGGTTAGCCTGTTACTTTCGCACGAAACTTGCGTATGACCACCGTTAGACACACGGTCTCACGGGATACGGTGGATCGGACGGCAGCGTATAAGCCTTGAGGACGCTATATTACGTTGACAGAGTCCCTAGAATGCGTGAGTAGTGGCGGATGGATATGGGTAATGAATCGGTTGCTCCTACTCGAGTATGCTTCGCATGTAGGTGTAGGCTGAGCTCGATTGGAGGCTTTTACCGTACTCCTCTATGGGGTGGTTAGCAATTCCACTTTAAACAAAACCGCGGCCGGAGCATATCCGGTAGTTTCTACGCTAGAGAAGCCCCCATACTCTGGGAGATAGAGTGGCCTTCGCTATCTAGGGAGTGCGCGGGAGATCAGGCTGATGTATTTCGGCTTAGGTAGCCCTTTGCGCGCGGCATACGGTCTGATGCTTAATGCAGACCCGAACTCTCGGAATGGGCAAGCGGGGAGCGAGGTTGTCTTGGGCCTTCGTGGCTGAGCTGCCTCTGCACCAATGCTGCGGCAGAAACACACTTCTGTCGTATGTGGAGGTGCGTCAGCTCTCATCTTGAGAATCAAACCGTCCGATAAAGCCGGAAGGCATGGTGTGGACGTTAAAGATCCTCATTGTCCTTTTAAGGACGACCGAGTATACGGGAAAGCAATGTCAGTCTTTGCAAATATATAAATCAAACTACTCGGGATCAGTTTTTTTAGAAAAGACAGTTTTTCTTAAAAACTTATGGCTCATTACAAAACTATTTCAATGGTATTTTAATTACAAAAACTCGTGATTTTGTTTATTTATACTCATAAAAATCATTCTTTATACGGGTTTTTACATTCAAAGTTAAAAAAGATGATTAAATAATTCGCTTTAAACTCATAATTTTCGCATATTCTAAAAATTATTTTTGCATTAAATTCACTNAAATGAAATAATAAACGTCTAAAAATCTTAAAAAGGAGAAAAGCGTATAATTTTTCTATTTGAAAATAAAATCGGAAAGCACGTGTAGTAATTTGTAAGCCCTCAAACTTACTGAAGCAACTAAAGAGGAGCTTCGTCAAGTCCTAAAATTCCACTCAGCCATTTACCACGGGCGTCGATTCGAAGATAATTCAATAAGAAACCTATCCTGACTTTCATTGGAGACCGACGATTGAGAATGAGACAAAGTTTTTATTATAAATAGTTTTAGTTTATGAAGAGGCTCTCACTGTTAACCCAGAAAGAAGAGGCGTGTGGGCGTGGGTGCAACTCTCTGATTGTATTGTATTTCTAACTCCCTTGTTTTCGCTCGACTTGCCAAGAGAATACGATTTTTCTACCCCATTAATGAACAGTGCACTTGAAATAAACAACCCTTTTTCTACCCCTTTCCGTAAACAGGTGGCGAACTAGATTCACGTTCTGAAAATATGAAATCATCTATTTAGAGAAAACTCGTTTGATTGGATATTTTCTAAAATATCCCCCCTATTTTTATTCGAGGAAAGTGGAACTAGTATATAAATTGAATCTAATTTTAACCGTGGTTTATTTAATAATGTATCTGCCTGCGAAGAGTTGCGAAATAAGGGCACTTAAGACAAAACAATTTCGTTCGGTGAGAAAGTCAGGAAGACTATCATCTCCCAGGGCTTTTCGACCTTTAATAAAAAGAAAAATGCAAAACTTAAGTGGAAAAATAAGGTCCGGAGTTATCGCAGTTTTACTCACTCCTTGGGCTCATTTCTGCGGAAAGATAGGAAAAATTAACCCGACTACAGGAAATGACTCGGCTCTCCAAAGTTGCTTCAGCGGAAATTTTCCCTCCTGCTCTTTTCATCTTTCCTTCCAACCTTCCCAAATTAATAGTTACCCCTCCTGTCGATTAAACATAAACTGTTAATTGTTAATTTAGTGAAGCAAATGTTGTACGCTTATTTATAAACGTTACTGTCAGCCACACTCTTCAGTGAGTCATTAGACTAGAACTGCGGCTTGTCGGCGGTAAATCATGATTCAGACATGCTAGGAGAATGATTTATTAGTTGGAAATTAGCCACAATCCTAGTAATAGGTTAATCCTCGAATATACCATAATTTGGTTCAGTGATAGTGCTTTTGAGTTTTGAACATGATTTTGGAACGCTTAACATAGGAATTACGTCTTCAGCAACCTCAACGACTTAAGACGAAACAATTCTTTAAATAAGTAAATATTTTATACACTTAGGACGTACATGGCATATAATTAGTTTATAATATATACTTATGTATAATAAAGTTTATTATGAGTATGTGTGTTTATTTTGTTATATATGGATTATTTATATTTTATATATATGCAAAATTTATTAAGAATCCAATTATTAATTTTTGGTTAAACTGTTTTTGTTATAATCCCGTTGTTATCGAATGGTAGGAAAAGGCGATTACTTTCAGGTTACCTTTGGTCATTTCAAAATTTTTGAGTTTCATTCAATATACAGAAAGAATTTTTTAAATGACGTTACATTCACAAAAATTATTTAGAAATCGTGAGATGCGGTCTGGTGTGTTGTAGGTTTCAGAAAAACATTTTCTTTGTCGTGGCAACGTTTCGATCTTTATTGAAATCATCTTCAGGGCCTGGGATTTACAAACATTGTTTATATTTAACAAAAACATGTAGGATGTGGAAAAAAGTGAATTTATACAATGCAAAATATATTTTTTATATTCAAGCTTTCCTTCCGGAATCAGGGTAATTAGTTATTAATATAAAATAAAATAATATTAAAAATAATAAAATAATTATAAATGTAAAATGTTATCGACATAATTTTTTTTATTGTTTATTAAACTTAGTGTAATTAAAACATTCAAAAAATCATTGAGACTAAAAGTTAGAAAGACAACATTGATAAAAAATATGAAAAAATAATAATATTAGAGAATAATAATATAATAAGATGATGATAATATAATAGAATAATATTTATAATAATTAAGAATGTTATTAAAATAAAATAAATAAAACTAAAATAATTCAAGAAACACTCTGAATCAAGGTACGGTCTTGAAGAAAAAAGCAATTGCAGTTATTACTGCTGCCAAGTTTACGATCTATTTTAAAAGTCATAATCAGGGCTTATATTAATTTCACATTACGAAAAGCATATTTATAAATTTATCTAACAATTGTTTTTCATAATGTGAAATTGATGTAGGCCCTGATGATGACTTTTCAATAGGTCGAAAGCTTGCCAGTAACAACTGAATTTGCTTTTGCCTTCAAGACCACACCTTGATCCAGAGTGTTCGTGAGTGAAAAAGTGGTCGATACTTCTGGTGGTCAATAAATGACTGTTAGGGTGTTAATCTTTTTGTGATCGTAACAGACAGCATAAACCTAATAAACAGTAAATATCCATGTAGTAAATTTATGACTCAAATATGCTTTCCTCCTAATTGGTTATTTAAAATATAAAATTAATTATTGAAATGAAGATTTTATTGAATTAATTAAGGTTTTAGAGTTGAGATAAAAAAAAGTCAATGGCACGAGCGGGTTTTTGAAAAATGACAAAACGGAGGGAAAATTCAAAAGGTGGGGTTGAGATGGGAAGTTAGTGTCCGAGTGGATCGAGGTCACGATAGCTCAAGTGGTAAAGCAGCGGCGTATCAAGCCGAAGATCGTGGGTTCGANCATGCGTGTGCAGATTTGAGCTTGTATAAATTATTAATTAATAATCAGTAGTCAAGACAATCTCAAATAATGTAGCTGTTATAAAAACCCTGGATATCTTGTGACTGAAAATCAATTACCGATTTCGCAAAATTACATGAACCATGCCAATTAAATATAATAGTACTTAAGTTCAAAAGATTGTGGTTATCGTGTCAGCCTCTCGACTCGTAGACATGATGGACCGTTGGTCGAGGGTACGATTCCTATCGTCGGCCGTGAATTTTCTTCCTTGTTAAAAATATATTCAAATCAATATATGAAATATGTGTAATATGGGCAAGCATAAGGCAAAACTAATCAAAAACCCCGTACAATGAGTTAAACAAAATTTTCTTATTTTAGAATATAAAGTAAAACAAAATTACATTAATATTAATAAAAATGTTGTAAGCACCTTTATATATTTTATTTATTTTATATATTTTAAAAAAATTGTTGACTGAACAATTTTAAACAGTATTGAAATCAAATAAAATGCAAAGAACAGTTACAGAATAAATAAAAATAAGTTTTGTACAACTTTTCATTTAAGAAAGCACACATCAGTTCGCATTCTGTTGTAACTTAACCTTCTATTTAAAAACTAAATTTTTATTTTGTGTTAATATCGAGAAAAATTGGTTATAATAATAAATAACACAGAAGACAGAACAGACTGACGAATTAAAAATATATTCTAGCTTTTAAAAACAGTTTAAGAGTAAGCCAGAAGACGTTAATGTATATAATAATAATAATATCATATGTATATAATATCAGAAATATCTGGCCAAAATTGTAAACGCTCAAATTGCGATATACAAATTGTGAGATTTCATGGTCTGCGGGGTGATGAACCTGAACGTCACCTGATCTGTCAGACGCGTTTCGGCATTTCATCATCTTCAGTGTTGGTGATGATGATGATGGATACTAAGAAATTGGGTTTTTGTTCCCCCAAACATTGCAGCCTGCTAGCTTATTGTACTTTCTTAGTTCCTTAGTTCAGTGCAGTCAACTCGATCCTTCTCCTAAAAAGTACTAGGTCATTGAATGTCTTTTTTTTTCTTTTTTTTTTGTAATGCTAGGTTATGTCTCCATTGAGCGGTTGGTTCGTATTCAAAGATAATAGGGCTGTTTCTTCCTCCTCATTGCATACTGTACAGATGGGCTCCTTATAAAATATGGCTATGTTGAGAAAATGTTTTCTCGGATCTTCAGTGTTAGATCTCTGTGATTTTCCCACATATAATATCGTATGTGACATATGCGAAAGGTTCGTTTATTTACTGATATTGAAGGTGACCGATATTGATCAGTTTCATGCTACGTAAGCATGTTTTCGTAGTATTAATGTTAAAACAAAATTATACCCGGCATATTCATAAACAAACTCCGAAATGTTTTAAACGTTTTAAACGTGTGTTTATGTCCTTAATAGTTTGGTAATCGCCGTTTATTACCGGCTGTGGGTTTATCAGAGATGTAATCGTAGCGGCAAGTTAGAGAGTGCGTGCTAGATAAGGAGGGATTAAATGCAAGGCTACTTTAGATAGACAAGACCCGCACAACAGGCCTATCTTCCCGGTCCGTCGTACGTCATTCGAACGGCGCTCTTCAGGCCAGAAAATCGACAATATCAGACACAGGGGGCGCGTTATTTTTCTGCAAACCCCAGTAAAGATTAATTGAGCATCAAGATAAGATAAATTACTGTATTAATGGTATTGGTTTAAAAGAGAGAGGATATATTGCTGTTGTGGGCACAGCTTTTATTCTATCTCTCCTTTTGTTCGTATAAATCAAGCAGGCCTCGTACCATCCTTGGTATCCGTAATGATAAATTAACAAAATCCGAGGAAAAACTTCCACAATACACCATTGCACGCTTATTTTTATCGTATTTAATCACTTAAAAAAAAATAAGTATTTTTAATTCGGTGTTTACTGACACGTCCTGGTGGCTGGGCCGTCCTTACTAACTGAGTTGGTCTGTCGGCCGCTTTTTCACATTCGGTCTTTTTTATTGAGTCACATATATTCGGATATTCATATATAGCATTTTTCAGCCAAATGAAACTTTTTTCAATCAAATTAAACCTATTTCCAAGCAAATGAAATCTTTTTCCAAGCAAATGAAACCTTTTTTCAACCCAATGAAACTTTTTTTCAATCAAATGAAACCTTTTTCCAATCAAATGAAACTTTTTTTCAATCAAATGAAACCTTTTCCAATCAAATGAAACTTTTTTTCAATCAAATGAAACTTTTTTTCAAGCAAATGAAACCTTTATTCAAGCAAATGAAACTTTTTTTCAATCAAATGAAACCTTTTTCCAATCAAATGAAACCTTTTTTCAATCAAATGAAACTTTTTTTCAAGCAAATGAAACCTTTATTCAAGCAAATGAAACCTAAAACCTAATGATAATAATTATGTAGAGGAATAAATAAATGACATTATAGTACTAACAATAATTATTATGCTGATTGAATATTAATATTACAATAATTGACTCGTAAGGCTTAGGTACAAGAAAGTTTCTTGTGAAGATCCGTTTACGTGTTGGCGGGGGTATCGGCGGTTTCACTTTTGCAATTCATGTCGACGGACGTGTTTGTAGAAACCCTTCAACCTGATGATGAGATAAAGGGATCGAAATCCGGATTGTTGCGAAACAACTTATTGTGAGTAGGAACCATCTTTCTAAAAAGGTTTGTACTCCACACTGACTCCATCATTCATAATTTCTATCACAAAAGTTATTGCTCGCTCAAAAACACTCTTCTATCCCACTTAATTAAACTTCGATGGGGTGGATGTAGAAAAGTTTGATGAATACGGATCTTCAAAAGAAACGTTCTTGTACCTAAGCCTTACGATTCAATTATTGTAATATTAATATTTAATCATCATAAAAATTATTGTTAGTACTATAATATCATTTATTTATTCCTCTACATAATTATTATCATTAGGCTTTAGGTTTCATTTGCCTGAAAAAAGTTTCATTTGGTTGAAAAAAAGTTTCATTTGACTGAAAAAAGGTTTCATTTGATTGAAAACAGTTTCATTTGGTTGAAAAAAGTTTCATTTGACTGAAAAATGCTATATATGACATATTTCCATTCATTTTTGGCAATGTTGTGATTTAGATTGCATGATTAGTCCTAGGATGAAAATAAAAGAGGATCTGCACGATTAGGGTAGAGACAGTCTAGAAGTGAACGAGTCCGTGTAAATAAAAGACAAAAAGAAGTGTGAGATCCTGAAAAGAGTTTAAAAAGTGTTGGAATGCTTAAGAGTGCTTCGGTCTACAGAGGATGGACTATAAATAGTGGGTTCCACCCTTGTTCCAAATGGTGTTTATTTAAATTCAAAAATTTTAATTGTTTTAAAATCTAAAAAGGAAATTTATCTAGTGTTAATTGTTATTTTCTTGTATAATTAATAAACTGTTTTGAAACTTGAATTAAATTCCAATATCGATCGGTTAGAATTCAGGTTCGATCAAGGCCTCTAGAGCTCTGTTTCCAATAAACATGAGTTGGACCCGTTTTGTTAAGTAAAGAACATACTGTAACGTATAAAATATTTTGTATACGCTATTTTTGAGAAAATCACACAGATCTAACACTGAATCACTGCCATCTGAGAAAACGTTTAAACAACATGGACATATATAATAATGAACAAATCTGTAGATTATGCAACGAGGGTTTAACAGCCACTCATATATTCGCATGCAAAGTAACAGCTCAATGGAAATATCCTGGGATACAAAGAAAGCCCTGATTTGTTGCAACTAATTTAATGATGTACTACTTCTTAGGAGAAGGTTCGAATTGATCGCACTAAACTTCGACGCCCAAAATTTTCTACGCCTGTTTATTTATTTACCTTTAAAAACTACCACGCAGTTGAATATAAAGTACAGATTTAATAAATTTGCCATCGAATGGAAGTTCAAAGGAAAAATCAAACAAATGGTTTTAAACAAAAAAAAATTCATCTCACGTTTATAACGATTATTCACCATTTTAGTGCTGTCATCGGTACGCTGATTTGCTTGATCCCTTTAAAAACTGTCGACCGGTCTTGGTAGCATTTGAAAAGGAGCAAATCTCTGGCAGATAATCCGCGTATGGTAGTATCCAAATCCTTGCTCATATCTCAGGTAATTTAGCGTCAATCACTATCAAAGAACGAACGAAGTCCTTCGTATTTAAAGTTGTCTTGACATAAAAATGTCTAGATCGAAAACCCCTGCCGTATTATAAGACATTTATACTTTTTTTGGTATAAATAATATTTATTTTCATCGCGAACCATGTTTCTTCGCCTGATCTGTATTATATCGACTTAAAAGAATATGTGTAGGCATCGACACAGTGTAAAATATGTACTTCTGCAAAGTCAAAAGGATATAATTTTGCCTTAATATTCCAGTCATATCTAATTCCTTTAAATATGAGCTTTCGAAACCTAAACTGTGATAATCTTCGAGAGACAGCTCACAATTCCAGACTTAGAATCTCGAGTATTAAAGCGTGATCGGCCAGTATAGGACATGCTGGTCTAGGCTCTTTTTTAACCTGGTGTGCAAAGTTTAGAAAAGTTTGAACCAATCTTTGCTTTGTAACGCTTTCGACTTTAGTACCACGAATTAAGTATTTTACAGTAATCAAGCACACACGACCGTTGGCGACTTACAATTTAATATAGAAAACGTCAAAAGAAAGCGTCAATGTAATCGTCAAATGAATAATTTATTTTGAACCTGTAAAATACATTCAAAATCTATTCGCACCAGGAAAAATGCATGCACAACTGTCACCATAATTAAATAGATCAATATCGAAATCAGGGCAAAATCAGAACAGCATGGTTGAAAACAAAAAGCCATTAAAGAAGGGATCTTTTCTATCGACTTTATGAGTGAACTCGAGGTTTTTATCAGTCCAGTAATGCCCTGGAATGAAGAAACTTGATCATTTATGTAATTGCACGTCTCAAAGGAATGGAAGGCATAAACATTACGTTTCATTGCAGTCGAACCGCGAGCTGATTTTATCGTACAGATGACTGTCATGAACCGTCCCATTAGAAAATTATGTATTGGCAATATTATATACTTTGGTTAGATATTTCAAAAGGGTAAAAGACAGAATTCCAAAGTCACATATACGTTAAAACTGACAGAACAAATAAATGTATAATATAGATAAATGGGGATTGTAATTACATACGTATAAATAAATCTACGGTCCATTTATCCATAAAGACTGAAAAATACATATTTAAAAATATGTAGATACAAAATTCAAATAATTGACACACACTCCGGGAGTGACAACCCTCCGGCGTGAAAGTCCAGGATAATGATTAAAAAAATGTGCTGCATGATATTTCACTAAAAAGCTTGGCCAAAGCTGACGGGCTAAGAAAAAAAATATTACATTATGATTGTATTTAGAAATCGTGAGATGCGGTCTGGTGTGATGTAGGTTTCAGAAAAACATTTTCTTTATCGTGCACGTTTCGAGCTTTCTTGAGATCATCTTCAGGGCCTGGGATTTACTAACATTGTTTTAATTTAACAAATACATGTATCTCACGATTTCTGAATAATCTTCGACTAACGGTCACTAATCACCACACATTATTTTAACTTATTACACATTTATTCAGATATCGTGAGATGCGGTCGGGTGTGATGTCGGTTTCAGAAAAACATTTTCTTTATCGTGCCAATGTTTTGATCATTTATTGAGATCACACCCGACCGCATCTCACGATATCTGAATAACTATCGATTAACGGTCACTAATCTCTACATATTATTACACATTATAATGAAAATAAATACATAAATAAACAACGAACAACGGCAAGGGAATGAAATAAACTGCTGGTGGAAGGGAATAGTGAGTGAGAAATAAATGTGGGTGAGAAAAAAATTAAATAGTAATTGATCGTGAGTGTTAAATAAAAATGGATTGCCGCATAATTTATAACTGCATGTTTCTTAAAACGGTTTTTAAACCCAATTTGCTTGCAGCTTGACAATCTCGAATGCTTACAGACAGAAAAAAGCAAAGATATTCAACTGAAGCCTCAATCTGTTCTCGCACATTTTTTATTTATTTATTTTATTTTATTTTATTTTTTTAATTGTATGACATTACAATTATCTTCAAGTATGTAACATTATTTCAAAACGATCAAATCAACCTTGCTAAATTAAGTAGAAAGAATGTCTAAAGTATTGAACAGCCCTTCACTAAACATCCTTTTCGAGATAATAGGGGTATTCACGATCTTTGTGTTAACCCTGTTAAGCCTGTTAGGTTCTGTTAGATCGAGAAAAATGATGATGTAGACTTGTAAGAATCGGCTAGTTAACATTGCTCGATCTAACAGGCCAGAGCCAAAAGAGGTATTCACGATGTTTCTAAGATGTTAACTCGTGTTAACTCGAATAAAAAAATGTCCAGTAAGATCGTGAATGCCCTCTTCTTTTCTTAGCGTGTTAAACGTTAATTTTTCCGCAATTCTGCGCATGGCGATTGATAGAACCAAAAGTAAAGCTATAACACTCTTTAAAGGCTTGTTGTTTGTTATGGTTTTCTTTTGTGTTAAATTGTAAGATGCCAGGAGTTAATAAAAAAGGAAAACTAATCAAATCTTTCATTCAAAATGCTATCTATGCACTCCAAAATTACTAACAAATAACATCAATTCGTGCCGACATTCCTAACTTGTATCCTAACCCCTAACACCCTACAACTTTATACGATAGGGGATGTATCTATTTGAACAAGAGTCTAAGGGCAGGTCAAAAATTAACAAAAGAAATGTATTGGTTTGATTTAATTAATGCTATTTAAGAATAAAAATACGTGTAAACAAAAAACAGCTGTTAAATTCTTGGTTGCCATGTTGGTTACCTACGCCCTAACGGATAGCAATCTAACTACATTTTCAACCTAACATAACATAGGCCCTGGTCTGTTAGATCGAGGAATGTTAACTAGCCGATTCTTAGAATCTACGTCATCATTTTTCTCCTTCTAACAGGACCTAACAGAGTTAACAGGGTTAACACAAAGATAGTGAATACCCCTATCATTTTGAATGAAATAGTTGATTAAGTTTGCTTTTTGAGTAACTTTTGGCATCTTACAATTTAACACAAAATAAAATTATAACAAACAACAGTCTTCAAGGAATGCTATATGCTTTATCTACGGTTCTACCAGTCGCCACGCTCAGCATAGCGGTAAAATTAACTTGCTAAGAAGAAAAGGGGGCGTTCACAATCTTACTAGATATTTCTCGACTCGACTTAACATATAACACACATCGTGAATACCCCTAACAAATTGTTGTTGCTTGGAATAATGATGTTTGTTGTTACATTATTTCTATAAACAGAATAGTATATATAATTAGAAAATGCATAGCAGGTTGTAGCATATAATATATGTATAGGATAATGTTTTTAATTTTTTTTTCTTTAAATCAGAAAAGAATTTTATAAATATACAGCGCTCTGTCGCTTTAGTGTAAACGAGTCGGGCTTTTTTACATTGTAATTTACCAATATAACCCGATTATAATAATTACACCCTAACGAAATTATTCAAATGAACTTAACAAGGAGGCGAATGAGGACACAACATGCGGACGTTCACTGAAAGGATAACGATTCACATAAAAACGTAATTAACGTCCTAAATATATTTATCTTTTTATTGCCTTTATCAGTTTTTTATTCTAGAAATATTCAGGTCAATTCAGGTTCATCTAAGTCAAACGAGGAAAACCGGCGAATATGAACAATTAAGTAAACCTCTATTGAAAAAATCAACTAAATATGTTAAATTTATATTAAACTAATATTTAAATTAAAATTACGCTGAAATTTGGTTTGTTGGTTACCTACGCTCTAACGGATAGCAATGTGACTACATTTTCGACCTAACATTAGGGGTATTCACGATCTTTGTGTTGTCCTGTTAGATCGAGAAAAATGATGACGTAGACTTGTAACAATCGTGTAGTTACATTGCTCGATCTAACAGGCCAGGGCCAATGTTATGATTTTATTGGACATTTCTCTATTCGAGTTAACACGAGTTAACATCTGACAAACATCGAGAACTACCCCTAATGTAATCACAGGTTATATTATTTACTTATAATAATATTAATTGGTTGTATTGTTAAATGAACATACTTGTTCGTTCACCCGTTCATTTCATTCAGGCATTGATGTATTATGATTATTGTGTGGGCGTCTAGACCCTTTCAACCGTATAGTTTGATCTGGTAATTATCAATTATATAACCTATTACAGATGTAAATATATAAAATTTAAATCCCCAAATCTATTTTTAAATAATTTAAACATGAATTTTTATTAAATAAATAAATCTATAGACAAGTACAAGTGCTACTGTAAAGTTTTTATGATTATTTATTTTATAAATCGATAGAATTTACTAATTTGATCGGACGGACAGAGGAATCAGTTTTTTAAGTTCAAATTAAATTCAGTGAAAGATATCTATCTAAAGTGCTCTCAAGAAAAAGCAATTCGAGTCCGTAAAGCCCTTTCCGTTTTGGAGCTTGAAGGAATGAAGCTCATTTTCGTTAGAAGCCTTTTCAACCGAGTAATTCCGTTTAAAGAAAGTGTACCACCGTAAAACTCGAAGTGCCCGTCTGGATTTATGCTGGCCGTCAACCAAAGTCTGAAGAAAACTGCATTCAACACCGAAGGTAGCCGGGCAGCCAATCAGAACTAAGTTCACGGATTTTGTATCAATTATTGAATAAAATCTACAAAAAGAAAAACAAGTTTAGTAATACACCGCGAAGTTTAAACAAAAGCTTTTTAATTTAGAACATTATGCCTTATTATATAAGTAATAAAAATAGGAGTTATTGCAATCTTATTTGTTTAAGTATATTATTTCAGTTATATTATTATCTTATAATATATTTTTAAACAAATCTATTTTAAATATATAACCTCTGCCAGGGCGTGGGGTGTGCCGTGAATACGGAGGGAGAAACAAAAAAATTGTTACTCCCTCCCGCCGCGAGCGTGTACACGGCGGAACTAAATGCCATATCCTTCGCACTGAGCATAATAAAAAGTCAGCCTCATGAATCATATGTAGTATATACCGACTCGCTCGGTGCGGTTCAGAAGCTCAGGAGAAGAAGCTCCGTGGACCCATTAGTAAACAAAATAAAACAACAATTAAAAGGGATCGACACAGTTGGGAAGAAGGTCGTATTGGTGTGGGTTCCCGGCCACATAGGAATAGCCGGGAACGAAGCAGCAAACAGGGCGGCCAAAGAAGCAGCCAGAGGACCTCACGACGCTTCCCAACAAATACGCCCAGCNTCTCTCTCTCCCTCTCTCTTTCTCTCTTATTTCTTTCTCTCTTTTCTTTTAAATTTTCGTCCTTTTCTTCATCACTTATTTGTATTAAATATATTGTATTAATTTTTCTCTTATGGTATTAGTGATAAATTAAAAAAAAGTTTGTCAGTAGGTCTACAAATCTTTCCAAGTTGTGATTTAAATTAATCATTTTTTCACCTTTGTACTGTATACACCCAAATATGCTAGATGTTTGCATCTGTTTATCAGTATGTTGTATATGTTATCTATCGACCGTTTGTCACTAGGTAAACTTTCCTAACATATGTGTGGTGATTAGTGACCGTTAGATTATGATTATTCGGAAATCGTAAGATGTGGTATGGAGTGACGTAGGTTTCAGTAAAACATTTTCTTTATCGTGCCAATGTTTCGATCATTATTGAGATCATCTTCAGGGCTCAAAGTGTGCCATTCTTATGTGTCGTGTTGAGAGTGCCCTTTTTTTAATTTTTATTGAAACTCATCAATTTCTGTTCTCGTTTAATTTCGATAACATGCATTTATAAATAAACAAAAACGTACGAGCGTCTTTTTTTCTTTTATGCTCTTGCTTTAAACGTCTATTTGAAGTCGTTTATTAATCAAATCTTCCCGGTTTGCAATTCGACCTTTTTACTTTTCTACGTCAATTCCCAGAAAACTTTAAATCGCTGGAAATCAAATCTGCCGTTTTAGTTGAAGGTGTCTCTGGGGAAGGATTCCGTGCTATTACCTACACCCACGTCCTCAAATGTCCCCTGCTGGTAGCGTTAAGCCGAGATCATCTCCCCAGAAGTCGTTAACGCGGTTAAACATCACCCTGGAAAGCCGTTTCCACCGTTTAATGGTTTTCGATAATGCTTGACTTGCACCACATAAATATTGATTTTTCGAGTAAGTTGTTTATTTTTTCATATTCCTCAAGATTGTATATCTTAAAAACGCATCGAAAATCTAATTGTCAATGTGTGGTGATTAGTGACCGTTAGTCGATAATTATACGAAAATCGTGAGATGCGGTCTGGTGTCATGTAGGTTTCAGAAGACCATTTTCTTTATCGTGCCAACGTTTCGATCTTTATTGAGATCATCTTCAGGGCCTGGGATTTACAATCATTGTTTACATTTAACAAATACATGTANTTGAATATAAAAAATATTTTTTCCATTGTATAAATTCACTTTTTTCCACATCCTACATGTATTTGTTAAAATTAAAAAATGTTTGTAAATCCCAGGCCCTGAATGAAGATGATCTCAATAAAGATAGAAACGTTGGCACGATAAAGAAAATGGTTTTCTGAAACCTACATCACACCAGACCGCATCTCACGATTTCTGAATAATAGTCAAAAATCTTGCCTCTGGCCTTTGGTCACCGCAACGTTTCGCAGGACAACTTTCGAACGTCTTCAGTAACGGAGCGATTTTCGGCGTGGATATTTTTAATTCGTTTTCTAATACCAGAGGAGATTTCAATGTGTCTGAAAGTCCAAATTCTGTTCTGGGTATCGAGTCGTATGCCTTTTCTAAGTCTGTAAACACCAGCAAGATGTCTTCGCTTATATCTTTTCCATAATTTTGCGCAGAGAGGTGTGATTTATCAGGCGTGAAGCCTTGCCTGGTTTCCTCGTATTTTTAGTCCGATAAAACGCACAATTGTACGTCAAAAACACGGAATATCGTTGGGAGGACACTTCGCGCCGGTTTATTACAACGTTTTTACCTTCTGTTTTATAAATTTATGCTGGAGAGATTCCTTTCATTGGCTAACCTTCTTTGGCTTTTTTATTAAATAAGTTCTAAAGAGACTTTCGTTGTCCATGGAATTTAAAAAGTTTCATCGGTATTCCTCCAGGTCTGGGACTTTGCCATTTGTTGTTTTCTTTTTCTGAAGATATGATTGTATGCCACGATTCCTCAATTGTTGATTGAAGTAAGTCCATGGTTCGATGTGTTCCACATAATAGACGCTAGTCATGCCTTGGCTCTATACAGAGAGCGTATAAGCGGCTGGATTTAGGAATGGTTCTCGGACACGATAACGAGTTTCAGGGTCCCCGGTTCTGCTTTTTAGGGGAATTAGGAAATTTTTATTGTATATATTTATTGCTTATTATTGTATTTCTGTGTAGAAGGGCACACACAGTAATGACACATCTACACTGAAAACACACAACTTGAGCCCTGAAGATGATCTCAATAAAGATCGAAACGTTGGTACGATAAAGAAAATGTTTTTATAAACCTACGTCACACCAGACCTCAATCTCACGACCTCCAAATAATCATCAACTAACGGTCACGAAACACCATACATTATTTTAACTTATTACATATTTGTTTTATATATCTTTATAAAAATTTCGTCGGGGAATCGACACAAAAATCCTTGATCTGGATGTAATAGTACAACTACTAGCTTTATAAATCAGAAGAAAAATCCTTTGATATGTGCTTTTTCATTAGAAAAAAAAATTGGGTAGAGCATATAGCCCAGGTGACCCAGAGTTGATTATATTATCCACTACGACACTATATGCGTGATCTTATGAGCCACGTTGTTTTTCCTTTTTTTTGTTTCTTTTTTTCTCGCCTCTTGTAGGTGGAGGGAAGTAGCATAAAATCCCGATTCATAACTCGGCGAGATAAGGGTGGGGTGTGTGAATGGGCGAAACGGGTCGGAAGAAGGGGTTGGTCGGTAGGTGAGCGAGGAGGGAGTGGGTCGGCCGTCATCCGAACGCCAGTCGAGCGGTAGGCAGCATGACGAGGGCATGGAGGCGGACTCCGGTCTAGCGACCTGCACTGAATTGCCGTCATGCAGCGACCCATGCTACTGGCACCCTGAATCGAGGAGACCCAACCCCCCGACGCTCAAGCAGCACTATTACCCCGAAGGAGGATGGGGATGGGTCCTGCTGTTATGTGTCGTCGCCGTCCAAATCCTAGCACATGGGCTCAATCTGTCATCCGCAGTGTTCACACCCGAGGCGCAGAAGCATTTCCCGAAAACGCCTTATTTAACCGCAGGTACGAGCAATTATTAAAAAATCATAAATTTCTTCTTGTGGTTATGACGTTTGGCGTTTTCCTACCATCCCGCTGTTGGCAATTCCTCCTATTTGCGCGGTTTTGGTTTGTCAATCGCGTCATCCTCGGTTCGCACTGAAAAGATAACATGTTGATGTTATGTAAAGATAACACACAAACATTTCAAGAAAAAATACAATAGGCTTAACTAAATGAAAATCACGTTAACCCATCACTGAAGAAGACGTCTGGCAGACAAAAGCCGGTAAATGTATTTTCATGCAAAAACACAATAATAGAAACTTTTAGATTCTCCTCTAATGCAAAAGCTTATATTTGCTTGCTACTTCGATACTTTTACAAAAATATACAGGGAATCAATATAAAATCACACAAAATGCAGTATATCAAAACAACCAATCTTCAAAACCTTACAAAAATAAAGGTGTGTTATTTTAACCCAAAACCATATTCTATTAAATTTTAGAAAAGACGCTTTGTAGTTATTATTTGAAATAATTGTAACGCACATAAGTTTTCATGGCATTACGTAGACATGTACACATGCAGTTAGATCTGTTTTGGTTTTGTGGTTAATAGAAATGATTTTCCTCAATATTCGTTCACACTCTGCTTACTTCTATATCAATCTATCTGTCTGTTTATTTATCTATCTACTCACCTTGCTTCTTCATTCCTCACTCACTCACGCTCTCTATTTTTTCTCTTCTCTTCTCTCTCACTCTTTCTTAATCTCTCTCTCTCTCTCTCTCTCTCTTTTTTTATTTTATAGCTCTCTCACACTTCTCTCTTCTTTTCTTTTCTCTTCTCTCTCACTCTTTCATGTTTCTCTTTCTATTTATCTCTTTATTTTTTACGTCTCTATCACCGTCACTCTTTTCTTTTCTCTTCCATTCTCTTCTCTCTCGCTCTTTCATAATGACTATCACTCTCTCTCTCTCTCATTTTTTTAGCTCTCTCTCAAACACACCCACACACACACTCTCTTCTTTTCTTTTCTCTTCTCTCTCACTCTTTATAGTGTTTCTCTCTCTATTTCTCTCTTTATTTTTTACGTCTCTATCACTGTCACTCTTTTATTTTCTCTCCCATTCTCTCCTCTCTCGCTCTTTCATAATGACTATCACTCTCTCTCTCTCTCATTTTTTTTAGCTCTCTCTCAAACACACAAACACACACTCTCTTCTTTTCTTTTCTCTTCTCACCCCCTCTTTATAATGTTTCTCTCTCTATTTCTCTCTTTAAGTATTACGTCTCTCTCACTGTCTCTCTTTTCTTTTCTCTTCCATTCTCTTCTCTCTCACTCTTTCATAACGTCTCTCTCACCCTCTATTTCTCTCTCTCTCTCTGTTTATTTTTTTAGCTCTCTCTCCTCTCTCTCTCTTTCTCTCTCTATCTATCTCTCGTTCTATCCATCTCTCTATCTCAATCTAACTATCCATCCATTATCAATCTTAATACATCTTTATATAATTTATTCTCTCACACTCTCTCTCCTCTCTCTTTCTCTATCTATCTATCGATATATCCACCTACCTCTCTCTAACTAATTATCGATCCATTATCAATCTTAATATATCTTTATTTCATTTATAGACTTACGTACGCAAAAATGATCTTCTATATTAGCGTCCTTAGGTGTATAATTTGTTGAAAGGAAGGTTATTCTGACGTTATATTATTTAATTGAAATATGTGTACCGCTATTTTTAGTTAATCGTTGGTATATTAGTTCTCTTGACTCAATACAACAGGTTGCCAAAAAAAATTTTAAATAAAAAATAATAATGAAATAAATATGATTAACAGAAAAGTCAAGATAAAATTTTTATATTGTATTAAATCCATGGCGAGGAAGTAAATCTCAAAATTTTCAGTTTTTGTTGTTAGGCCTTTCTAAGATTCTGAAAATAAAATTGCATTTTTATTTAAATGATATTTCTGCATTGTCTGATAAATTGATGTTGTTCATATTAAAATTAGCAAAAATTGTGAATAGGATAAAATTGGATAGCATTGGGAAAGATAATCTCAAGTTACAACTTTATTTTGAAAAGTGCAGAAGTTCTATTAAGAAAATTAATTGAACTCTTAAAACTTCCTAATTTGAAGATCAGATCTCGAAAATAGAACCATTAGTAACATAATAAAATTTTATATTTTACGCGTTCCATGTTTCAAAGGATAATACAGTGGCGTCAATATTTCAATTTTAACGACCCTCCTTGCTATCTTTAAGAAGTGTTCGGTTTCAGAAATCAACTTTCAACCAATATTGGAAAGTTCATCTCCTTCATCAGCCATAATACATTATGGGATATTCTTATCGTTGCCCTTATTCGTTTTCATTTGTTGTCTCAAGTCATTCGGTCGACTTATGTCGCTGTTTTTTTCAATCGTGAACTTTTCAATAAGTGTCTGCATATTGTCTTCCGCTTTTCTTTTTTTCCGTCTAATTCTGCAATTATGAGTTAAATAGTGAACATTTGTTAGTTGGCAAATTACTGAATACCCTCATTTCTTAGTTAGCCTTGTTGCGCTGTATTTTTCATTCAAAACGCTCTGAGTAATGATGTTGCCTGTGAACCGCTCATAGTTATCGTTTGAATGTGAATATGGCGGACCGAAACTAGCGAAAATGAGCGGACCGTACAATGATTTGAGTCCTATTACAAAAGTGTAATGTTTTTGATCCTAAATTTTCTCCTCTTTCTCACACTTTTCCATTTTCTAATACTTGCATTAATTTTTATTATCATTTATAAATGCACACGAATAAATTAATTTCATTTGATTAAAGTTTTACGTTTGTTGAAGGGAGATAATTTTTTGTAGTATTGTTTTCAACAAAATTTTCAATAAATAATACATTTTGACAGTTTCCATAATGTCATTTCAATTTAAGCGTAATTTTAATTTAATGTATATTTAACATATTTAGTTGATTTTTTTCGATAGAGGTTTACTTAATAGTTCATATTCGCCGGTTTTCCTCGCTTCGATTTAGATGAACCTGAATTGACCTGAATATTTCTAGAATAAATTACCGATAAAGGCAATAAAAAGATAAATATATTTAGGACGTTAATTACGTTTTTATGTTAATCGTTATCCTTTCAGTGAACGTCCGCATGTTGTGTCCTCACTCGCCTCCTTCTTAATTTCATTTGAATAATTTCGTTAGGCCGTAATTATTATAATCGGGTTATATTGTTAAATTACAATGTAAAAAAGCCCGACTCCTTTACACTACAGCGAAAAAGCCCTGTATATTTATAAAATTCTTTTCTGATTTAAAGAAAAAAAATTAAAAAACATTATCCTATATATTATGTACTACAACCTACTATGCATTTTCTAATTTTATATACCATTCTGTTTATAGAAATAATGTAACAACGAACATCATTATTCCAAGCAACAACAATTTGTTAGGGGTATTCACGATGTGTGTTATATGTTAACTCGAATCGAGAAATATCCAGTAAGATTGTGAACGCCCCCTTTTTTCCTAGCAAGTTAAAAGTTAATTTTTCCGCAATGCTGCGCGTGGCGACTGGTAGGACCATAAATAAAGCATATAACATTCCTTGAAGATGTTGTTTGTTATAGTTTCATTTTGTGTTAAATTGTAAGATGCCAAAAGTTAGCAAAAAAAGCAAAATTAATCAAATCTTTCATTCAAAATGCTATCCATGCACTCCAAAATTACTAACAAATAACATCAATTCGTGCCGACATACCTAACTTGTATCCTAACCTCTAACAGCCTACAAATTTATAGGATAGGGAATGTATCTGTATGAATAAGAGTCTAACGGCAGGTCAAAAATTAACAAAAGAAATGTATTGGTTTGATTTAATTAATGCTATTTAGGAATAAAAATACGTGTAAACAAAAAACAGCTGTAAAATTCATGGCTGCCATGTTGTTTACCTACCCCCTAACGGATAGCAATGTGACTACATTTTCGACCTAACATAACATAGGCTCTGGTCTGTTAGATCGACCAATGTTAACTAGCCGATTCTTACAAGTCTACGTCATTATTTTTCTCCATCTAACAGGACGTTAACGGTGTTAACACAAAGATCGTCAATACCCCTATCATTTTGAAATAGTTGATTAATTTTGCTTTTTTGCTAACTTTTGGCATTTTACAATTTAACACAAAATGAAACTATAACAAACAACATCTTCAAGGAATGTTATATGCTTTATTTATGGTTCTACCAGTCGCCACGCGCAGCATTGCGGAAAAATTAACGTTTAACATGCTAAGAAAAGAAGGGGGCGTACACGATCTTACCGGACATTTTTCTATTCGAGTTAACACGAGTTAACATCTTACAAACATCGTGAATACCTCTGATATCTATGACCTCGAAAAGTCATAATAAAGAAGGACACGCTTCAATTCGTACCAACATATTTATACCAACTTGTATCCGAACGGCAACACCCTACTAATTTATTGGATAGGTGGATTTATAAGTACATGTGAATGATGGTATGATTATAGATCCGATATTAACAAAAGAAATCAGAAGTTAAAAATAAAAATGCATAATGAGGAGAAAAAACGGCTGTTAAATTAATAGCCACCATGTTTGTTACCTACATAGACCAGACCGCTATTCGATTCAAGTTGACATCTAACTCTGACCCAACTCTGTTAGGTGTTAAAATGTTAACTAGCCGATTCTAAGGTCTACGTCCTCATTTTTCTCGATCTAACACGACATAACAGAGTTAACAGGGTTAACACAAAGATCGTGAATACCCCTATTTGCTCCACAGCAGGATGAAAAAGGAGCATCATGCTAAGAAACATTTTTTCTTAAATGTTAATGAATCTTCACAATATATTCAGAAATGAAAAGCAGAATGCTGAGAAGTTCTGATATACCAGTAGAGGTTTGACCTTTTTTATGGGTTATGTTTGTGTTCATTAATAAATAATTATAAGTCCATTACAGTTCGTGGTCCGATTGACCAATTAACATTTTTCAGTTGATATTTATGAAAGGTATTGGTCGAGATAAAAAAGTCAGTGTTACAAGCGGGATTCGAACCCATGATCCGCTGCTCTACCACTTGTGCTATCGTGACGTCGATCCGCTCTGGACTACGAACTGTAATGGATTTAATAATTAAACGTGAAAGCTCTCCGAGGCCATTTTATTTGTCGCCGAGAATCAAATAGATTACACGATATTTGAAAAATGGCAAAAAGGTGGGGTTGAGATGGGAAGTTTGTGTCCGAGTGGATCGAGGTCACGATAGCTCAAGTGGCAGAGCAGCGGCGTATCTAGCCGAAGTTCGTGGGTTCGAATCCCGCTTTTGACACTGACTTTTTTATCTCAACCAATACTTCTCATAAATATCATTTAATTGAATAATTATATGGTTGATGCTGAACGGGCACTGGGTCACATATTGAGTCCGTATTCATCCATGTGTTTGTTGAAATACTCCAACGCGTTACGGCATTGCGCCATCTTCAGTGAGGGACGTTAAAAAGTCAGGATGTTTCTCATTGAAGATAGCACAATTTAACGTTTGAGTAGTTCAACAAACCCGCTAGTTAAAATGGAACCAGTAAATTTAGCATGAGTTCACCGACTCAAGCATCAACTCTAAAAGATTTCAATTAATTAAGGTTTATAGTTGAGATAAAAAAGTCAGTGCATGAGCGGGATTCGAACCCACGATCTTCGGCTAGTTAGGCCGCTGATCTACCACTTGAGCTAGCACCTCACGAGGTCACGATAGCTATATCTAGCCGAAGATCATGGGTTCGAATCCCGCTCGTGACACTGACTTTTTTTATCTCAACTAAAAACCTTTATTAATTGAAAGATATTAATTGGTCAAGCGGACCATGAAAACAAGTGAATGTAATTAAAAGATAGTTTAATATAAATTATCTGCAGAAAATATAGCCATACTTTAAACGATATATGCTTAATTGCTTGTATTAACAGTTCAACATAGTGTTTTTAAAACTTGAGTATGTCTTGTACATAAACATATTTTTTTAAACATTCATAGATTTTATAAATCGATCGTTTATAATTTTAAACGATAAAAATAAAACACAATGAAGCTTTAATACGAAACATCACATACTATTCTATTGTTATCCTTGAGCCATTTCTAGACTAAAACAACGCTGGTTACCGCATTCTCCTGAAAGAACATGTTCGGTTATTTGTACCCGTAAAAAGGGTAGTTTATTATTGTGTTGTTGCTGTTTTGTAAGTTTAAGTGTCTTGTACGAGAGGTTCAGAACACTTTACAATACTTTCTCAATTTATTTGATACGAATTATCATAGAAATCACAGAGACAACGCCAGGACCGTTAAGTGGCATATACAATGTCGACCTAACGATCTCGACCGCTTCAGTTCTGTGTGTATGGGTATATATTAACATATATTTACTATAATTAAAATACCCTTCTTCCCTTCCCGATAGAAAAAGCGAGAATGGGCGGACCGGGATGATTATCATCTCAAACGGAACGTAAATTCGCAATTGGACTGTTATATCTTTGCAATGGTTCCCACGATTTCTTCATTCCGTGACCTGAAGTATCTGTGCTAACAAAAAAATTAAGATATTCAGAATGTAATGATTATTATAAATCCAGACTAAAATATAATTTATGAACTAGTTTATAAAACTTATTTAAATGAAAAGCAAAAGCTATAAATCCATGAAGTTTATTATCGCTATTACGTATAATAAAACATATGATTAGTTAGGCAATCAGTGGTTATAAAAACTTCAATTAGGTTAAAATTCCTTTACTGTCACATTAAATAACTGATTATTTAAATTATATTTAAATGTTCCAATCTCTGCTAAAAAAAAATATCATAAACGGTAAAATAGTAAATTTACGTGCGATTCCAATTCTTGAATTAATTAGGTTAATCTTTATAAACGTGTATTTCAGTTAAAGTAATTCTATAGGCTAGTTAAATTTATTGCTTGATAAAATAATATTTAAACATTCTTTCTGCACGGTGAAAACAAAGTTGGCTAGTTGAACTTACTTTTACAATAATCTGAACTATCAATTAATTAAGGTTTTTAGTTGAGATAAAAAAGCCAGTGTCACGAGCGGGATTCGAACCCACGACCTTCGGCTAGATACGCCGCTGCCCTACCATTTGAGCTATCGTGACCTCGATCCACTCGGCCACTAACTTCTCATCTCAACCCCACCTTTTGAATTTTCCCTCCTTTTTGCCATTTTTCAATCCCGCTCGTGACACTGACTTTTTTATCTCAACTAAAATTCTAAATTAATTGAAAGACATTAATTGGTCAAACGGACCACGAAAACTAGTGAATTTAATGTGTGGTGATTAGTGATCGTAAATCGATAATTATTCAGAAATCGTGAGATGCGGCTTGGTGTGATGTAGGTATCAGAAAAACATTTTCTTTATCGTGCCAACGTTTCGATCTTTATTGAGATCATCTTCAGGTCCTGGGATTTACAAACATTGTTTACATTTAACAAATATATGTAGGATATGGAAAAATATTTCTATTCCTATTTCCTTCTCCACCCCTTTAAAATCCAACTTATATAAACATAAAACAGCAATATCTCACTAGCACTCTCAACACGACACGCAAGAATGGCACAATTACACAGAAGACAAACACTTTGATTAAATAAAAAAATATATATTTTGCATTGTATAAAGTCATGTTTTTCCACATTCTACATGTATTTCTTAAATTACAATACTGTTTGTAAATCCCAGGCTCTGAAGATGATCTCAATAAATATCGAAACGTTGGCACGATAAAGAAAATGTTTTTCTGAAACCTACATCAGTACCGCATCTCACGATTTCTGAATAATTAGTGAATTTAATAACCTGAACTTAGATCGGTATCTTCAAGTTCCATGAATTTCATTCTCTTCAAACTTCTATCCTTTTCAGTATCAACCAGTACAACGTTCGGTGTGCGAACTCCAATCATGTTTAAAATATTTAATTATTAGTATCTATTTGAGCGTTATACGTGCCAATTGTTTCTGGTAACGTTATGTCTGTCATTATCAGAACAAATGCAAAAAAAATACCATTGACGAGAGTGAAATCTACAATTTCAGCTTACGTCCCAGCCCCGAAATTGAAAAAATAAATTTTTGAAATGTCGCCTTGAAATCGATTTATAATTTTTACATCAACTTGATCGAAAACCTGCCCACATAATGATAATATCCACGGTCATCAAAATTATATGATTATTATTGCATGGAACTAACGATCTAGCACACATTTTAATCTCTAGAAGGACCATGTTAGGGTCCCATTTCGTTCGCTTTTTAAATGTTTAAAATTGATAATTGGATACCAAACTTAAAAATACGAACATCACAAATCGATAGTTTTGATTGCCAGTAAATGTCAGATTAACAAATCTATATAAGGGACGAGGGCTGAAGAAAACATGCGGACACTCTCTGAATAAATGTCAGCTCAGAACCATAAATCACGCAGTTTAGTTTTATTCGGCATTTTTATTTTTCAACTTAGAGATGCCCTTACAAACCATAAAATTATATTATTTTTTAATCTTACAACGTGGTCGATAATGCTCGTGGCAGTTGAATAAGGATTTTATTAATCCTTTCCTACATTCTGACCTATCTCATGCGGAAACCTCTGTAAATTATAACCGCACCTAAGAAAAAGTACTTTTTTCCTGTGAGTCTAAGCACTTTCCTACGTCCCTCTTTGCGCGCATCTTTTGGTGTGAGAATGCCTAAGGAAGTGAATGTACGGTAACCGGGCTAATGTTTCATTTTCACAAAGGAAGTATCGATGTCTCAGGCTCTTCCTGAGAGAGTCGGCATGTTTGTCTCTCCTTAGCTTCTTTAGGAAGTAGGTTAAAAGAGCAGTGCCCGGTATAGAAGCCTATGATTTTTCTCAAATCTTGCCTGCTGAGCGAAAGAGAGTTCCTTCGCTTTCCTTTTTGAGGAGTTTAAATAATACCTGGAGCTTGAGTTTTCTTTCCCAAGCCATTTTCCAGTTCCAGCTTAAGCACACACTCCTCGGGTGCACCGAGCGGGCTGCCTCCTTTTTAGTAGTTGGTCAGATTCCTTCTATACCTTCACATCCGGAAGACCACTATTTGTGTTGTTTTCTTCGAGCGTAGGCAATTTAGGCATTCCAGACAAGTTGAGAGTTGAAAGCTTACGCATTTAGTGCCTTCATAGCTGCCTGACTGTTTGATATATGCAAATCTGTGCACCTTTCATATTTTTCTTTGTTACCTGCTCTTCACAGAATCGTTTCAATGGAACGCACCTAATTAGTCCATGTGGCTTTGCTAGGGTGTAGTTCGGCCCTTTTACCACCTACATCTATTCCTGTTCTATTTCAGATACATCTGTGTACCATATTTTATTATAATTATTTGTTCAGGACCAGAAACTAGGTGCTACGTTTGTGCTAAAAGTGTCTATTATCTATAACCACTTGGAAGGGTCTGTTGAAGTTGAGTTTTTCTCAGGTACTGTTATAGCCATCTCATTTAGTTTAATTCTCTCCAGAATTATGTGGTTGCTTCTATTTAGATCTGGCTATATTTCCTTCTATCTCAGGAGTTTGTCGGCACTCTCAAAAGCCCCCTTTTGTGCATAAATATTCTAAGGGTGGAAGGTCGAGTGAGGTTTCCAATGCTGTAGTGGGGCAGGCATGTATTGCCCCGTTAGTATTCTACGCTGGTCCTTGTAGAATTTAGAGGTTTTTTTCTTTTTTTGCCGGCACACAATTTTTTCTCTTTGCATTTTCCACTTATGGTTGCAACAACTGGGACACATCTGAACCTTTCACATACCAGCACATACCAACAATCGATATTCACACACCAATAATTGTTTACAACATGCTAATAAATATACTCATTCGTCTACTCACATGCCATAGTATAAACAATTAAGAATAAATCGAGGGCCATCGGGATTCTCGATGTTCCGCCGACGACCATCTCTCATTCATACCATAAGACTAAGCCTAGAAACAGGCGAAATACTTAGATCTACTGTCGAACCGCTTGTTCTATTTCATGCCCATCCAGCATTCTCGCTAATAAATACATACATTCATATTGCACGTATGCAAAGGCGTGGATTATAGTAAGTGATATGCTTTCACTACTGGTAAATATTTCAATAAATTCTGCTGATAGACACTGTTATGTACCAAGGCTTTTTTTCGTCTGGGGGAAGACATACCTTAATCTGTAATGTTTTAGTTTCTCACACTCCACGAGTATGTGACGTACTGTCACTGGCTCATCACACTACACTATGGGCATCGTCTCTGTCGAAAAATCATGGGTGAGTCGCGTATGGCCTATACTCAGTCTTGTTAAAATCGTTCTGTCTTTCTTTTTCATTTTCTCCTTGGGCCAAGGTTTGACCGTGTCTTTATAATTTCTTAGTTTTTCTGTCATTTCAGTCCAGCGGTTATGTGCCATTCTTCATAACTTATATTTTTCATTTTTCTTTGAATGTCCGCTGCACTGACTGGTGTCTCTTTGTCACTTGAGCTTGTTCTGTGTGTCCTTGTTCAGTATTTTTGCTTACCGTAATGAAGCTCCATATACCACGGGTCTGACCTTTGCGGATAACCAACACGCCATCCTGGGGGTTTTACCATATATTTGGCTGCATAATCTCTGGCCAAGGATTAGTAGAGCCTTGGCTTAATGCAGAACTTTGTGTTTTCTCCATGTGAGCTTTTTGTCAAAGGTTAAACCTAGGCATTTTGTTTCTTTGGAGAAAACGTATGAAGTATGTTTTCCTATGCTTTATGTTTAAATCCATATTATTACACCATCTTTCTAATATATTTATACTAATAGCATAAAATCATTTGTAAACTCATTAAGTATAACATTGAATACTAATTATAGAAGACCTGGTCAATTTTTCATTAATATTGCTATATAAAAGTAAATGACTGCTGTCAACAGTCCGGTACTTAGTCGGATAGTCGTCAGGTCCGCTTATCACCGCTGTGTATCTTTTACACATTTATTACCACTTTGGACGAGTTGATTGGTTATGGATAAGGGGAATCTGATTATAACAAAACTGTCCGCACTTTGATCGTCCTGATCATCCAAGGGATTCTGTTTTAGAGCTTGCTTTAGAAGAATTCCGGGTAACCAAGCTAAGCTTAAGAGCAGGAGTCAACATGCGAACCTTCACTAAAAAAAATCATTGTAACAATGATCTTCTGTTTTCTACAGCATTTATTAAAGGTCTTTTAGTGACTTCTTTTTATAGTATTGTTGAACTCTAGTTAATAAATAAACACGAAAAAATAATGCAATCTATTTAACCAATTACGTTACTTTTATGACGTTCCCAAGAACTGAAACCGTATACGTTTCTCTTTTACTGTAATAAACCAACACTACACTATTTAAATTTAACATCCTTTTTATTATATGAACTTGATTTGTCTAATATATTACAGACAGATTAACCAGGGCACATAAAATGGCTTAAGCAGATCCCTTGAGATTTACTCAGGTTTCTCAAGATTGTGCTTTGTTTTATTACCGGACTTGGCACGTTTTTAAACATTTCTTGTATTTAAATAAAATTTTAGGATTGTTTGTACCGCAATTCATCGGATGACGTAACCTTATAGTGAGACGTGTCGAAAATCGTTAATTGTTAACGATTCTGTTCATCTAAATGTGTTATTAAATATTAAAATTCCATTGTTAGACACAATTTACTCACAGTCAGTAGTAGTATGTCACTTGTATGTAGTGTCAGATAGAAACTGTAACCCCCCTTTGTCAGTATATACGTACTATATACATAGTCTGAAGATATGATGTTTGTTGATCGACCTGCAGATAATCTATGTAGAGTTACAATCTTCATGGAGGTCATTACACAGATGAAGAAAGACGAAGACTAATTATTGGGTTTACCAAGCTTTCGACAACTTATAGTGCCATCATCAGGGCTTTCCTAAGAGTGCAGAAAACGATTAACATGGTAAAACTATTGTAAAAGAGCGAGCTGTTATCACTAACCATAACAGTCCAACCTGAGGCGGTGTTGTCGCTCTCTCTCTCTCATTAATGTTAATCCTGCGTACATAGTCTTTATAAATAGCTATATTTTTAGTCAAAATACGCTGTGATCATAAATGTTACCTGTAAGAAATTGCTAGTCAGAATAAAATTGTTGAACCATAGTCATATGGATTTTTATTACCGAGATGACTATTTTCACCATGTTAAATGTAGTATGCTGGCCATGTGCTTCATAACCTTAAAACCAAGACGCTTTTACAATAGTTTTTCCATGTTAATCGTTTTCTGCACTCTTGGGAAAGCCCTGATGATGGCATTATAAGTTGCCGAAAGCTTGGTGAACCCAACAATTAGTCTTCTTCTTTCTTCATCTGTATAATGACCTCCATGAAGATTGTAACTCCATATATAAAAAATAAGAAAATACATTTAAAATGTGCACAGACTACCTAAGCGCGATACATGAACTCTGGAAAGAGCATCCGGAGTCTCTTTGATTAGGAAATTTTACGAACAACTGAAAGGGATGCCAGTGGGAAAAAGATCATCCTGGCATGGGGTTTTGAACTTCATGGACAAACCGTAATTGCAAGTTTATTAATTCGTAAAATCAAAATTTTAGGCGACCACAATCTCTGAATCGTGGTAAACATCAAAGAGAAGTGGTGACGAGCTATAGGTGGAACCGACTTATAGAGAAGTGTATGATTCAAAAAGAGCCGAGTAAATTAATCGAATTGTTCTCCCATGGAATGCAATTCAGATTTTATTGCTTCCACAACATAAAGCATTGTTCAAACGGAAACTCGAGGAAATTCCTGAACACTTTGGTATAACCGGGTTCGAACAAGCTGAGAGCAAGATAACGCAAGGAGGTTAGCCAGTATGAGACCACATGACTCCACACGTCCAGCGGATTTAGATACAACCATTACTAATAACAATCGACTGGATCGAAAAAAAGACATCGGTCTCTGACCTGCGGAGGCATGTCTAGAACGGAAAAGTTCATTCATACTTACCAGGTTGCGCTTGGATCATACCAAGATCACACACGGACACGGGAGTGAGACCACAATTTTATCTGTTGTTTGGAGACTTCTCACAGTACGATGTTGATTGGGATTCGGGTTGTGGTCATCAAACATACAATGTTATTATATCAACGCCAAAGCTTTCGACAAGTTTTATTGTCTTCTTCAGGGGATCTACAGAGATGTATAGAAATCAAAATTTTAGGCGACCACAATCTCTGAATCGTGGTAAACATCAAAGAGAAGTGGTGACGAGCTACAGGTGGAACCTGCACGGTAGCAGGCACAGATCGCTGCTCAAATATCTCAGGGTCATAAATATTTTTAATTGTTTGTAAATTTTTGTACCTTCATATATACGATGTGTTATTTATTGGAACGAATGTATTTATTTGCGTAAAGTGAGGCGCTTATCTCGAACTACTCCGTGGGATATCGTATATTCAGGGGTAAAGTGAATGTAATTTATCAGCATGACTGAAGGAGGTTAACCTAAATTCCCTGAGTAATATGTAGTATTAAGAGTATCCTGAGGAAAGGTAAATGAATGTGTAAATTTATTAGCGTAAATGGAAGGGCTTATCATCAATTACGCCGATGAATATCGAGTTCGTTGGAGTAGAGTGAATGCTAATCGTGTTTGTATGTATTTTATCCCCAATTGCCGAGGCCATGAGGTACAGAAAGGCTACCAATAAGATTAAAAAAAGATCAACATTATAAATCGGCTCAAGAAAGATTGAAAGAAATTCGAAGGAGCAAAACGCGAGAAAGACAGTGAAAGAATTGAGAGCTGACGTTGACCAATGTAGTTTGCCGGAAAAAACTAAATAAATAAAACCCTGTTAAACATCGAGTCTACGTTATCAACTTGATGGGCGAAAGCAATAAATAATGGTTCAGCATTATTTCTTCCAGGCTGAACTAGCCGTAATAAACTTCAAACCACTTATATTAACCACCCCGTACATTTTCATTAATGCTGGTTATTATTATTTTTACACTTTGAAATCTCTTTTTCTCATTTTATGGATCTATGAATATGATGTATGAACTTGCGATATGTGAGCTGTGGTGTCGGAATGCCATATCGAACTGCTACATTTCAAAGTGAGATTCTTCGGGCATTTAATAACGGATTACAAATAGAAATTCATACCGACTTTGCTAAGGCATTGGACAAAATTAATCGTAATATTTTAATAAACAAACTTCGAGAAATTGATATAGAGGAAGATATTTCAGAATGTAGTCCTATCCTATCAAGTGTCGCAGCCAATTACGGTAATTTCATGTCAGCTGAGGATGTTGTAACACCCTTCTGGTGTTCCAGGGTGTTGTGCACAATGAGGAAATTTGTCCCCACTTTTATTTGAATTATTTATTAATGATTTATCATCCACAGAAAGATTTTGGCATGTAAAAATGTTTAGTGATGATTATTCAGAAATCGTGAGGTGCGGTCTGGTATGATGTAGGTTTCAGAAAAACATTTTCTTTATCGTGGCAACGTTTCGATCTTTATTGAGACCATCCTCAGGGCCTGGGATTTACAAACGTTGTTTAAATTTAACAAAAACATGTAGGCTGTGGAAAAAGTGAATTTATACAATGTAAATGAATATTTTTTTATATTCAATATAAATATAAATATATAATACTTTGATTGAATATAAAAAAATGTTTATTTGCATTGTATAAATTCACTTTTTTCCACATCCTACCTGTTTTTGTTAAATTTAAACCATGTTTGTAAATCCCAGGCCTGAAGATGATCTCAATAATGACCGAAACGTTGGCACGATAAAGAAAATGTTTTTCTGAAACCTATATCCCACCAGACCGCATCTCACGATTACTGAATAATCATCACTAAACATTTTTACATGCCAAAATCTTACTGTGGATGACAAATCATTAATAAATAATTCAAATAAAAGTGGGGACAAATTTCCTCATTGTACACAACACCCTGGAACACCAGAAGTTCCTCCTGAAGAACACCTCAGCTGACATGAAATTACCGCAATTGGCTACGACACTTAGTATAGGACTACATTCTGAAATGTCTTCCTGTATATCAATTTCCCGAAATTTGTTGATTAGAATATTCCGAATAATTTTGTCAAACGCCTTAGCAAAGTCGGTGTGAATTTATATCTGTAATCCGTTATTAAATGCCCGAAGAATATCACTTTGAAATGCTAGCAGGCTTGTTTTAGTAGGCTTGCATGGAGTAAATCCATGCTGATCATCAGCTATAACATGTTTAAAACGAGGTGAATATTTTTCTCAAATATCTTTAAAAAATCATAGGGATAATTGGTCTATAATTATTAAGTAGATTGTTATATCAGTGATACAATTTGCTAAAAACAACATGGTGGTAATGCATCTTGGCTCGCACATGTAGTTATTTGTTTCTTTTATTGACTATCTTCCACGCTAATTAATATAGTTTCCTTTGATTTTATTACAAATACATTTAGGCTCACGTTCATAATATTTTACATACACTGATGAAAAATATTCGTTAAATGCATTTGCAAAATCTTAATTAATTAATNAAATGTTTTTTTGAAACCTACATCACACAAGACCGCATCTCACGATTTCTGAATAACAGTACAAATAATAATATAATTTCGATATGGAATAGAGGTTTTGTAGATCTTGTTTAGTGAAACGCTTGTGTGCTAGTGAGCAGCTCACAAATTCACCGTGTTTTGAACCCATAAATTTTAGTACTGTAAGTAAATGTATATCTTTGTATTTTTTTAAGTTAGTACTAATAGTTTCAAAGTCCTGATGAAGGGATGGATATATTCCTCGAAAGCTAGATGATGGAACTGCACTTTTTTTCAAACAGGCGTTATTAATTTTTTTAATACAAAATTATAAAATAACTAGCAATAAAATTACATTAATTAATTGCCTACACTATGCACGGAATGTAAGGGCTATTTTAGAAAAATGCTAAACTTAGTAGTATTCAGTTTTAAAAAGAAAAAAGTCATTGAATAGGAAATCTTTTCGTATAACTTTACGAGTAAACTTGTGGCTTTCGACTGTCCAGCAATGCCGTGAAACCGGGAAACCTGACAAGTCAGCTCGTCACAACTAAGTGGAAGGTATAAACATTTACGTTTCATTGCCTTATGCTGAGTGCTGATTTAGTCGTCGGATTAAATTATTGTCAATGGCGATTAGATTTGAACAAAATTTTAACTCACCGTTTAAAACAGTTAAGATAAACATCTTAGCGACTTTCGTTTTGGAAATTGCTACAGACAACTTCATTTTATTTTTCAAACCCAAACAAACACATTTATATGAGACTATTTTGAATATTTTAAACAAGATTGGCGTACATTCTTAATATGTGATAAACTATGGATTCTGACGCTAAATTGTAAACGTTCCAAATTTATAACATTACAAACAAGATTAGCGACTATTGTATTCCGAATTGAATGGACTCACCAGTAACGAGATCAATTCCAGAATAAACAATTAGCACGCCAGATTGCTCTGTAAATTCTATTACTAACAGTATTTAATTAATAATATTGGATTGGTTATTATTTTCTCCTTCAGGCCAACATCAGTAGAAAAAATTTCGAGTATTTTATGTAGGAATTCTTAATATTGAGAAATTCATAGATTACAAATTTGACAAAAAAAAACAACCAGTGACTGCAATCAGTTCTAATCAGGTGTTCAGGACTGACTGTATGCTGAAAGTGTGTTTTTTTGAGCCACCCACGCGGACGGTCGACCTATTATCTATTAGACCTAGTATTATCTAGCTATATTTATATTTATTTCTCTTTATTCTATATCTATATCTATTATTATTATTTATCTTTTTTTTAACGAGGGATGTTGAAACAGTTTTAAAAATGTGGTAAAATTAATTCATTCTGCAAGTTAACAATAATTAATTATGCTTAATACATGTGCAATTCAGGGCTTGTTGTAAGTGGAAATTAACTACAGGTAACTGAGAAAAAAGCTAGAGCAAAATACAGCAGTTTTAAAATTGAAAACGTTTCAAGCTTTAGATAAGACAGAACTCGAGGGAGATAAAAGTTGGAATAGTTGAGCCTGTTACTTCTCGCAGTCCACAGTAATCACAGCGTGAATAATTATTAATAAATTACCGGCAGATCTCGAGTCACCTCGGGTGTTTGTTATCCGGGGTCAGACCTCGGTTTTTTTCCGCCAGCCACCTGGGTTGCGCTCCTGGTGCTACCAACTGCTAGGTCAATTCAGCACCCAACGCATACATTCTTTCTTTTTTAACGAGGGTTCGCGACAGCAGCAGAGGTTATGTAAATCCTCGGGGTGCTGGTGTTTTTGAAAAAAGCCCATTTGTAAATAGGTCGAGTTCGAATGCATGGCCGCTGGATTCGAACCCGCGACCTTCACCTTACCAGTGATGAGCGCCGTGTCAACGGCTAAACCGTTGCGGCCACCGACGCCCCAGTGGTGGCTTCTAGTTGTCATTCTGAACAGAACATTCCCAAATTGATAGCTGAATAAAGAATATTTCTGTAATATTTCCTCCTGCTAACCTACCAAAGTCGTAGTGAACAAGACTACTTTTAACTACTTAATTCTGGTCAGCCGGCTGCACTCAAAACATCAGCAACTAATGCACTTCTTTTTCTAACTCAGCCCTGACACACGTGGCGTTTATTTGAGCTGTTCGTACCCCACTTTCTTGAAGGGTTGTTTGTTTCTCAGTCTTCTAATTTACTTTTAAGATGCAAAAAATAGACGTGGAGAAAAAGATTTGTAATGAGGCATTTTATTTTACTATGTGACTCGCCAAAACTGCCCATTTACATCCTGGTAAAGTTAAAACATTCTTTAGGGTGTTTCCTCATCTCTGAAAACAAATTCTTAAAATGCCATCTTTCGCTTCTCTTCTCGACAATTGGATGAACCCACATTCTCCTGTGTTTTTTCTCCATTTTCTTCTTCCAACAATAGTACAACAGAGACACCAGAAGTATCTCTTCATCCGTGGGAACTCCATGGGGAATGGGCCAATGCCAGTTCAATAAGATTAATAAATAATAGAATTTTAGCTAATTCTCAACTTCCTGACACCTAGAGCTTTACATATTGATACTTAACCACCACTAAAAATGGGGGGAAAATCTAAGTATTTACAGATTGTACGGTGCTGTACAGTAACACAATCGTTTTTAAAACGAACTCACCTTCCTCCAGAGCCTCTTTTAACTTTACAACTACTTGAAAGTACATCACCCTATAATTAAATGATTTCTACAGCTTTACGGGTACAAAGTATGCGTATGACAGTCGGGGATACATGGTAGTAACTAGTTTAATAAAGATTTTGTTTTGAATATTTCCTGGAGGAGAAAGGGGACCTCGTTCAAATCCCAGCTCTGTGCTTTTTAAATTATAGTATGAAAAATGAAAAGTAGTTTAAACCTTCCTTGACTCTGAACAGGAATTACTTTACTTTTATTGATCAGAGAGGATTGATTATTTTTGTTGGTGGGGGGGGGGGAGCGAAACGGGAATCGAACCTACAACTGCAGGATCTAAGCCGAGAGTCTGACACGCTTATTCGGCTACCCGAGATCCCATCTAAATATAAATCAACTTAAATACTTATTTTTAAAGACTATTTTTCAAAATTTCATAGAGAAAAGAAAACCGAACGAGACGTAGTGTGTAGAAAACTGTGAGATTTCACTTTGTAGCCAGTTCCATGGAATGTTCATCAAAGAAAAAAAAAGTACTGCATGGGGGGGAATGGTCTGTAAGGCTGTAACTAATACACGAAGTTACATACAGTTACAGAACAATATATTTATTAAACAGGACTTGTTATACAAACTGCAAAATGACACCTTGCGACGTTCAATGCTTATATGCACTGCTGTAGGATACATTTAATAACTGAGAGAAAACAAAACCGCTTCGGCCAAAACGCACGTCATACCGCTGCACGTGTCACAACCTAGCAAAACCGCTCCGTCTGTCAGCGCCCTTATTTTAGATGTGCATGTCCAATTGTCGGAATTTTGAAAACCAGCTCTGCTCGACATGGGTCGATATGGCATTCCGACACCACAGCTCGCATATCGCAAGTTCAGCAATAACTTTACAGCTTTTTTAAGTAATATGTCAAATTAGAGGCTTGCTGATATGCCTCACTGCCCTCCCAACTAAATATGTTGGGGGGGATGGTTTGGTCCACACAGCTTCCCTCAATTTTGGCTTTTTGAGACATGCCCTAGGAGGACTTTCTCTAGCTGATGGGGGCTACTCACCGTCCTGTCCGTTTTATCACTTCTGGATGGCGCTGGCCTTGGTATTTTGGGGTTAACGCTTCCAGTGGTCGGCCTCGAAGCAGGAGTCTCGAAATGAACATTAGGGTTTTGTAGAAATGATAACGTGTGGTGGGTATGTGGTTTAATCTTTTTTTTTTTAAATTGGATCTTACAGTTCGTTCTTTGCAACGATCCAGATTGCAAGCTTAAAGCTCATCATCAGGTTGAAATCCAGATCATTCAAAACAACGAACTGTAAGTAACGTCCAACTGTTTAAAAAAAGATCAGCGTTTTGTTTCCCTTTCGTGATTCTTTTCAGGGTTGGTTCTCTCTTTTGCTGGCTCGTTTGATACAATTTTATCGTTTTTGACCTAAATGAGCTTTCCCTAGCATCCCCTTGTATGAATATTTCCAGTGGAGGTAGGTTTAGCAGAATTTCTAGTGCATTTGTGGGGGTTGTTCTCATTGCCCCTGTGATACATAGGTTTGCTAATCTTTTATGCTGACTATTGTTTGGGTAGCTACTTTCTCCACTAGATTAATGATCCATAGATTATTTTGGGTCTTATTACTGCTGGGTGTATAGCCCATGGGGCATTTTCGGTTTTAACCCCTAAGATTTGCCAGGGTTCTTCTGGTCATTAGTGATATTTTACTTTTTGCCATAGTATGTTGCAGGTGAGGGTTTCAGGTAAGCCGCCTTATACTAAAATCAAAGATTTTCGACCATAATTGTCGTCATTGCAAAACTAGAAGATAATTTCGAATATAAAGTTAAAAACTGTACATTTACAGCCAATCGTTATATGTTAAGCATGATGTAGATAAATTCCAAGTTTATTTTAATTGTTTATCGGTAACTAATTTTGAAACATGGAGTAGAACAAATTGAATAACAAGAAATATCCAAGTTCTAACAGGATAACAATCTAAGTACAGATGAGGTAGTTGGATAACCTGAAATGGAAAGGAATAAATAGTTAAAGACCGTGTTTGCTAGTTAAAGAAGGCTTGTAAGTCTTGTAAATAGGTCCCGAGCGAGAAAAACGTGTTGGAGAAACATCCCGAGGAGGGGTATAATAGAGCTATTACATGGCACAAAAAGGGAAATAGCTGTCATTTCAGACACCTATTGAGATCCTATTTCCTCGGTGAAGTAGGCGAAACCCCCGTGGTTTTGAAACCAGACCGTTGACTGCAAGGTTATTCGACTCTCGGTTTACTCCGAAACGGGCTCAACCGAGGAGTTATTCGTATGATAAATACCCGCCATCAATCTGGCAGATCCTTTTGCGAGTTTTCAGGTCCTGGGAGGTCCCGAGCCCGGGTAATGGCACTATTTCTAAATCGGACGGATATTAATTTTATGAACATCACAAGAATCTTTGGGACCTGATTGATACGAATAATGGTCGAGGGGAGGAAATGAAATATGCGCGTTTCCAGGACCCTGGGCGATATTCGATGTAGACAAATCAAACGACTGTGAACAACAAAATGATTTAATGCATAAAAGATTGGTGGTCCAAGCGTAATAGATTATACTGTAGTTTAACCACTGGTATGAATATACACATTCATACTGTTTAATTGCTACATAGGTATGAAACATGAAATTAAAAAAAAAAAAAAAAAACGTGTACGAGGCTAAGAAGAAAACAAGTGGCTACATATAAATCCAGTCCCTACAATCACTTTTTTCTGATTGAACTTATACAATAATATCCAACATTCTTCCTTAGTGTAGGTCGGAAAAACAGGGCTAAGAAAGGACTGAATATTAAAAGGCAATAATTACTTTAAGTCTTTAATGAACTCATAATATATGTAGTGACTGTTACCTGTCAATCTGATGTTTAGAATCTGTTACACAGCGGGTGGTTAACCACAGCCTGTCACTTGCATGTTACTTTCACATTGAAATTGTCCAATTTGTACAGTTAAGTTTACACACATAAGCACACACGATAATCACTGAACATTCTAATAAAAATAACTATGTAATTTAAATAATTTACTAAATAAAGAACGAATCGCCAGGACCAAATAAGAACATGCAATTGATTCATTTAATTAAAATAATGAATTATGGAAGTGATCGTGCTGAACTAGGATAGCTTTACCTGTATTTTTAATGAATGCGATATCACTACCACAGGACTTTGAAGTTTTGCTACGTGCTGATACGTTTATAAAAAATTATTGGAATAAAAAGAGTTAAGCTCAAAAATAAGCATATTCAAAATTCCAATCATTACTCTAATTATTATCACTACTATCATTACAATCATTACTCTCATTACTGTAATTAATATCATTTCTATCCTTACTCTCATTAATATAGTTACTATCGTTAATATCATTACTATCATTAATATTATTACTATCATTACCGTCATTAATATCATTTCTATCCTTACACTCATTAATATAATTACTATCGTTAATATCATTACTATCATTAATATCATTACTGTCATTAATATCATTACTACTTTTACTCTCATTAATACAGTCACTATCGTTAATATCATTTCTATCCTTACTCTCATTAATATAGTAACTATAGTTAATATCATTACTATCAATAATATTATTACTATCATTACCGTCATTAATATCATTTCTATCCTTACCTCATTAATGTAATTACTATCGTTAATATCATTACTATCATTAATATCATTACTATCATTAATATCATTATTGTCATTAATATCATTACTAGTTTTACTCTCATTAATATAGTTACTATCGTTAATATCATTTCTATCCTTACTCTCATTAATATAGTAACTACCGTTATTATCATTACTACCATTAATATTATTACTATCATTACCGTCATTAATATCATTTCTATCCTTACACTCATTAATATAAGTACTATCGTTAATATCATTACTATCATTAATATCATTACTGTCATTAATATCATTACTACTTTTACTCTCATTAATACAGTCACTATCGTTAATATCATTTCTATCCTTACTCTCATTAATATAGTAACTATAGTTAATATCATTACTATCATTAATATTATTACTATCATTACCGTTATTAATATCATTTCTATCCTTACACTCATTAATATAATTACTATCGTTAATATCATTACTATCATTAATATCATTACTGTCATTAATATCATTACTACTTTTACTCTCGTTAATACAGTCACTATCGTTAATATCATTTCTATCTTACTCTCATTAATATAGTAACTATAGTTAATATCATTACTATCGTTAATATTATTACTATCATTACCGTTATTAATATCATTTCTATCCTTACACTCATTAATATAATTACTATCGTTAATATCATTACTATCGTTGATATCATTACTGTCATTAATATCATTACTACTTTTACTCTCATTAATATAGTTACTATCGTTAATATCATTTCTATCCTTACTCTCATTAATATAGTTACTATCGTTAATATCATTCCTATCATTACTATCATTACTATCATTATTATCATTACTATCATGATAAGGTACTACTTCCCCCCTTATTGATCTTTATAAAAATGGGTAGTTTACATTAAACAATATATCGCTACAATAAGCATATCCAGCTGCTCTCTGTTGACGCTTTTCTCCTCACTCTAGTATCGCTAAGTTGAGGGAGTTTATCCTACCTGTTACTTACAAAGATAACAGGCTTTTTTTAAAAAGTACATTTAACATTATGTTTTTACAACAACAAAAATTTAGGCAGAATTTCCAAGATGCTATCTTTTTTTGTTGCATTTTACAATTTTCAATGAAATGATTTGCGTGAATGGTTAATCACATTAAAGTCCATTGAAAGAACAAATTTAAATAACGTGTATTGTGATTAAAAATGAGTTCTTTAAGCGTTGATGCCCCCAAAACTCGTATATGCGTTTGAAATATCGACAAACTGGGCTAGTATGGACTTTTTCTCCTTAAAGCTATGGTGACAGTCCATTACAAAGGTCGCTAGATTGTCGAATGTATTGTGGTTTTTTCCAAAATCCCTGTTGAAATTCTGGAAGGATGTTCTGTTTACGTACGATGTACCCAAACCTATTGAGGCGTATCCATTCTTTCATATATTTTTCAATTAATTAAAGTTTTTAGTTGAGATGAAAAAGTCAGTGTCACGAGCGGGATTCGAACCCACGACCTTCGGCTAAATACGCCGCTACTCTACCACTTGAGCTATCGTGACCTCGATCCACACGGACACTAACTTCTCATCTCAACCCCACCTTTTCCCTCCCTCGTGCAACTGACTTTTTAATCTCAACAAAAAATCTTAATTAATTGAAAGATATTAATTGGCCAAGCGGACCACGAAAAGTAGAGTACTTCCATATATTGTTGAGAGGCTAGATAATATATGTTATATTAAAGTTTTCGTGGTCCATTTTCCATCATTTCAAATCAGCAAAATATCGTGTAAAAATACGGGATCTCAAAGAAAACTGAAGAAATGCAAACATAATATTAAAATAATAAAATGACTTTTCAGAATGTGCAAACAATAGACTAAATAAACTTCGCTTCAAAACACAAAAGGGAAGGTTCAAATTAAATAGTAGAAAATCGCTACGGACGTACTTTGGAACTAATACTTGCGTGACTTCCTTAAAATTATATACACTAGGTCGTCTCGCCAGGCTGACAGAAAAGAACTTCGAACACGTTCAACAGGTTCATTAAGGTGGAAATAGTTTGGTGACCTCATTTATAACATGCAAAAACTCACTTTTAACGATTTTCATTGAACTGTAAACGTTCCGAGTCCAAAATTAGGAGAACTTGCTTTATGATAATAAGATGGTGATACTATATTATCTATCAGAAATAACTACACTTTTATTTCGTTTTCAGTTATTATCGGTTAATTGTTCTAAACAGGTATATCATATATGCAATGAGATTTCCATGATTTCCTCAAAATGATGAGCAAACATCATTACAGCTAGTAAGCAAATCATCATTAAAGATTAAACATTTTTTCTAAACATTCATTTGTGCATAAAGAAATGTTGTCATTAAAGAGATGTCACCACATCTAAGCAGAAGAATATGATATCATGTTAAAGAATAATTGTAAACAAATTCGTTAACGATCTGATGGTAAGTTGAAATTAAATTTAACATCTTTCAATTAATTATGGTTTTTAGTTGAGATAAAAAGTCAGTGTCACGAGCGGGATTCGAACCCACGACCGCTACTCTACCACTTGAGCTATCGTGACTTCCATCTACTCGGATACTAACCTCCCATCTCAACCCCACCTTTGAAAAATAGCAAAAAGGAGGGAAAATTCAAAAGATGGGGTTGAGATGGGAGGTTAGTGTCCGTGTGGATCGACGTAGAATAGCGTCGTATCTGGCCGAAAGTCGTGGGTTCGAATCCCGCTCGTGACATTGACTTTTTATCTCAATTAAAAACCTTAATTAATTGAAAGAAATTAATTGGCCAAGCGAACCAGAAAAACAATGAATTAAATTTAACACAAATTCCTTTGACGGAATGTCATTTTAATCGACTTCATTAACTTTCTAAACGCTAGGTGGCTAGATGTCATCAAATCCGAGCACTGACTGTAGTCATGGGTGTTACATAACAATTTAACTTAGTTTATTAGCTTGATGATGTCATGTCAACATGTCACATTATGATTTCATTCCTTTAAACTCAAAAAAATTGTCATAAATGCCTGGGAGAAACAAATTCATTAACACGATGTCATCACATCCAAACAAAATAAAATTGTCATCGTGTCTTGGCATTACGCCAGTTAAACCTAATTCCTTAACATACTTGACTAATGTGTCATCAAATACGAAAGAAAAATTTTCATTAACAGATTCAATCTATGAAAAAATAAGTCAACTTGACGGAAGCATAATGTCATATCTGGATACGTGATATTTTATTGTCATCAGGCGATGATCGCACAATGTCATCATAGCTCAACACAATTGTCATCATGTCGACATACACGTCATTTTATCTAATTCATTTCATTCCTTAGTACATTAATGAAGTATGATATCACCAAATCCGAACAAAAAATTTCATTGACTGATTCAATCTATGAAAAAATTCATCAATTTGAGAGAAATATAATGTCATATCTGGATACGTTATAATTTATTGTCATCAGGCGATGATGGCACTATGTCATAGCCAAACACAATTGTCATCATGTCGATCTACGTCACTTAATCAATTTCATTTCATTCATTAGTACGTTAACGAATTATGATGTCATCAAATCCGAAGGAAAAATGTCATTAGCACATTCAATCAATTGAAAAATAAGTCAACTTGACGGAAGCATAATGTCATATCTGGATACGTGATAATTTATTATCATCAGGCGATGATCGCACAATGTCACCAGCCCAACACAATTGTCATCAGTCTTGACCTTTCCGTCACTTAATCCTAATTCATTAGTATGTTAATGAAGTACGATGTCATCAAATATGGATATAATGATAATTTACTATATTGTCATCATTGGCTAACATAATTATCATCATGTCTTGGCATTTATGTCACAATCTTAATTCATTTCATTCATAAGTACGTTAATGAAGTACGATGTCATCAAATATGGATATAATAATTTACTATAAGGTCATCACGCCTGGCAGAAACCAATTCATTATAGCCTGCTTGAACAATGTCATCATAGCCTAACACAATTATCATCATGTCTTGACATTTATGTCACTTTATCCTAATTCATTAAATTCTTTTTTCGGAGGATCTACGGAAGAGGTCAACACAGAGAAAAACTTCCTTTCGGTTTTCGCCGAGCTTTTTTAGACTTTTATGAGGTAACCTTTTCTCGACCACGTTTTTTAATTTTTATTGTACTTATAGTTGTAATTTTTAATTATTATTTTATTCAATTTAAATAATGTTTAGATGCTAAGCACAAGAAAAAACCGTAATGTACTTCTGTGCCCAAAACACCATGTCTTTTTATTTCCCCATTGAGATTTAAGTAAGATATTTCAATTTTTGTGCAATTTGTTTTTTCATGTTTTTAATTGTTGTTTTTTATATGATAATAAAACAGGCCCTGAAGATGACAGTATAAAAACTGTCGAAAGCTCGGCGAAAACCGAAAGGAAGTTTTTCTCTGTGTTGACCTCTTCCGTAGATCCTCCGAAAAAACTTCATGTTTCCAGCAGGTCGATAACCCAGCTCGTCGTTTCATTAAATTCGTTAATGAAGTACGATGTCATCAAATCACAACAAAAAATTTCATCAATCGATTGAACCTATGACAAAATTAGTCAACTTCTGGACACATGATAATTTATTGTCATCATGACTAGCAGTAACAAATTTTGAACAAATTTATTAAAGCATGATCGAATGTCATACCCAAGCAAAATAAAATTATCATGGTGTCTTGATATTTACGTTACTTAATCCTATTTGATTAAATTCATTAGTACTGATACTAATAATTTAATTTGACAGTAAGCGTGAATTATAAGGACAGTATTCATATTATATTCTTTTTTCGAAGTTTTTTCGGATATTTCGAAGTTAGGAGGTGAAGGGGTACACAAAATTCACTCGGTGACTTTTTTATCGAAAATTCACAACTTGAACTGTTTTCTGATGGGTACCCTCTACTGAATGAAATAATGTACGAAAAATCTGAACGGGTTACCCATCAGAAAACAGTAACATTCGATTTGGGTGAAAAGCCAAATTCGAATGATTCATGAATCGGACTAGGGTTGGTCTAATATGACTGAGGATCATCATACGAGGTTTGTAACGGAGAATTTTTTGATAGGGTTTCAAGTTGTGAATTTTCGATAATAATATTAGAAATGGTGAATTTTGTGTACCCCTTCACCTCCTAACTTCGAAAAATCGCCAAAAATGAAATTTTCGGTAAATCAGGCTGGTTTTAATCTCATTTGACCAGAAATTAATCCTCTACAGATGTTGTTTCGAGCTGTTTTACGGTGAGGCTAACGATTTACTAACACGTTCACGAATAAGGTAAAAAAACGTGGTTTTTCATGGTTTTTTTGCCTGTAGCTCGGAACTGAAGGGTTTGCGGACACAGGTTCATAATACCTTTTTTACTCAGCGTTCAATTTCCTATAAGATCTGGAAGTGGCTGAATCATAGAAATATAACGGACGGCATTGTACTTTGTGTACCATTCAAAATGTAATTTGTAAGTGTTCTCTTTTTAAAATAAAATGTAGTCCAATCGCTGAAATCAATATAACATGGCAAGCTTTTGCAAGCTTTTTATTTTGACAGCTGTACCAAATCAACGAACCTATGAACAATCAGTTCTGGTCGCATATCCAAAGGATAGTCATACTGCAGTACGTAAATTTTTACATCGCTTCTCCCATTCTATAATTCTATTCCAAACAGTAAACATTGATGTTTTTCGATAAGAGCCCGAAACAGGCATCAAATAAACATAAAAACCATCGCAGTAAATTTTCTTATCCTTGTAGAATAGTCGTTGTCGAGGGATGGCGTACGTTATTATTGAGACGTTCCCCCGGTCGTAAACACGTCTATTAACACGTCGAAATGCTTTGAAAAAAGGCAAAAAGAAAGCAAAGCATGGAAAGGATAAAGAGGAACTGAGGCGTGCTTCATTTTTCCCCTACTGTCAAACTCGTGCAAACCCAGAGATTTTTTCTTTATAATTCTGTTTGAATCATACACTAAGGGTTTTCACGAGGTTTTAACAGCAAGCTTTTAATTTAAAAATTGGTATAAAAGAGGATAGAAGTGACTTATGAATTGAATAACCGTTTTCTACTCGTGACGATCCGAAATTGGCATCACGTCCTCGCAGACGTCGCCAGCACTCGAATTCCCCATCGGGTCGTCGTCAAAGGCCGTTCAGTTAACCGCAATTTGAATAAACGTGTACTTTGTATTTGAGTTGTCTCTTCCGCTCGACTTCGTGTTAACCTTTGAAATGTTCGGCAAAACCGTCGGAATGAGACGAGGGGATGAATTACTGAGAACGGACTGTCGATGCACCCCACGCCTGTAATCGCCCCAGGGGGTGGTTCGTTCAACAACATTTAAATAGCCTTGGTTAGAGCACAAATGATAATTATCAAGCATGATGAATAATTTTAACGAAACCATAAAAGAGATTATTTCTACTGTAAAACCCATTCAATAATAAAACTTTTATATTTATGTTTTCACAAAATATAAAAGAAAACTGGAATTTTCTGCATTAAATAGTCCTTATTAATTAGATAGAATCTCCCTTATTTACCATACGCTAGGCATAAGTGCCCGATGGAAGACATTTCGCAAGTGCTTTCTTGATAATGATTATTTATATAACTTCACTATTTTTCGTGGTCCGCTTGAACAATTAATATCTGTCAATTAATTAAAGTTTTTAGTTGAGATAAAAAAGTCAGTGTCACGAGCGGGATTCGAACCCACGATCTTCGGCTAGATACGCCGCTGCTCTACCACTTGAGCTATCCTGACCTCGATTTTTCAAATGTCGTGTAATCTATTTGATTCTCGGCGCCAAATATGTAATATTGTTAAAGAACTGATATTTTTTAGATTTGCACAAAGCTATATAATCGTTGTTATATTTAAATATTCTAGTTTTATTAAAGATGAATTGTATTTTCTAAATAAATTCAAAATAGTGAATGAACTTGTCCTTGCCTAAACCATTTATTATCGAACCCGTATTAACCATCCTTAACCAGCTGTGGTACTGGAAACTACTTCCTTTTGTGGTACTAGAAAACAATTAAATTTCAAAAATGCCCTATTTTCCATCATTTCAAATTAAAATATCGTGTAATGAAGTATACTTCACTCTCCGTGGAGTAGCGGAGTATCAAGCCGAAGAAGGTTTGCGGACACAAGTTCATAAGACCTTTTTTACTCAGCGTTCAATTTCCTATAAGATCTGGAAGTGTGGCTGAATCGATTGGGGTCATCCTGTATACTAAATACAATCATCTCTTTATTGAGCTGATATAATGTGTAATAAACATGTGCGTATGAGTTTATATTTAAGCGAATTTGAACAAGTAAAATTCAACTATAAGCCTTTTATTAACAATTTAATTGTATATGAAAGTTGTGGTAGCCAAAAGCCCATATAATTAGATAATTCAGAATATTAACAGCACCTAGAAAAGAAGATCCCGGATCACATTATTACACCACAGATGCCCATATAAATAGTTAATTTTAGCTATTCAGAAATCGTGAGATGCGGTCTGATGTGATGTAGGTTTCAGAAAAACAACAACAGGTTTTCACCTCAAAGAAGCCTTACAAAAATGACTTTTCTATACCGACTTCCTTCCCCACCCCTTCAAAATCCAACGTATAAACATAAAACATCAATATCTCACTGGCACTCTCAACACGACATGCAAGAAAGGCACAATTACACAGAAGACAAACACTTTGAGTGAGTAGAAATATTTTGATTGAAAAAAAAAATATATATTTTGCATTGTAGAAATTCACTTTTTTACACATTCTACATGTATTTGTTTAATGTAAACAATGTTTGTAAATCCCAGGCCTTGAAGATGATCTCAATAAAGATCGAAACGTTGGCACGATAAAGAAAATGTTTTTCTGAAACCTACATCACACGAAACCGCATCTCACGATTTCTGAATAATATCGATTAACGGTCACTAATCACCACACGTTAATTTTAACCTAAAGATTGGTTCATTCTAGTTATATCTCACAAGACTATTATTAGAATAAGCAAAGTACATCGGAAGCTTTCAGCCGAGGTGGATGTTATGACCGTTGAGAAGCCTGTTTAAACTTTTTCTACTTTTTTTCGTACCAGCCGAAAACATCAGCTTTTCAACTTCTTTGCGTGAGTTGCTCCCTCGGAGTCGGTAATATTTTAATAAGCAACTTAGAAGTTTTCCCCTGTTTTCTTCTCTCAGAACGATAAAGCTCTCAACCCCTCGCACTGAAAAAAAATCCGGCTTGCATACAGGAGAATCAGAGGCCGTAATGAGAGGAAAAGGGCTGAATAAGAAATATTCGGGACGTGTTTTAAAAAGGCCGACTTATTACAGAATGGCCAGGGCGGTAGATCATGACCTAGGTCATAAAAACAATAGAGGCCGGCACCCTTTTGCAAGATAACTATATATCAGAATGGTAAAACCCGTTCTTCATAATTTTTGGCAAGATTTAACAAATGAGATGTTTCCTACCATAAATTATACTCTAAAAGAATAATAATAATAAATTATAACATAACAATAAAATAAGGGCACTCTCAACACGACACGCAAGAATGGCACAATTACACAGAAGACAAACACTTTGAGCCCTGAAGATGATCTCAATAAAGATCGAAACGTTGGCACGATAAAGAAAATGTTTTTTCTGAAACGTACAACACACCAGACCGCATTTCACGATTTCAGAATAATAATAATAAATTATCTCTGAAAGAATTACAAAAATCTCTTGTTTGATTTAATCAATACTCCTATCGCAAAAACAGAAATGAGAATATTCATTTAATGATTAAATTATTTCAACCCTGTACATAAATGATATCACAACATTCAGCATTCCATATGAGTGATTATGGGGTAAGGAAGATTCTCGTCATGTGAAAGTGTAGATAAGCAGTAGATTAGGATGAATCCGAAAATGTAACGATCGTTTGTTTAGTTGGCAAAATGTTCAGATCGTTGTGGGTAGTGACAAAGGTGTAGTGCAGCTTTGATGATTTGTCTGAGGACTTTTGATTGGAAGGATTAGATGGAGAGTTCCACTCCGCATGCCCGAAATGCCCGAAGAGGTCGCATATGGGTAAGAGGTGCTTTTAGTCCATTGAATTTTGAATGTCAGAACGGATTTCCGTCCTAAAGGTTTTTGAAGTTGTCTAAGTCTTCTTACAATTTGTTAACTTTTAAGTCTTGTGCGGGAATCCCACGTCAGTTTGCTGTCTTGATTTAGTCCTAAATAACGGACTTGAGTGGAAGTCTGTAGCTCCTTGTTGTTGACGTACGCCGAAGGCAATAATTGTATACAATACAAGGTTTTCTTCATTATTTATCACTTATAGAGTATACACTCACTCCCAAACATAAGCCTCTAGGACAGCTGATTTTACACAGGCAAAATTAATTTACTTCTTGTAAATTAGGTGTGTATTACATTCTTACGTAAATAAAGATTAATGACAATATTGCATTTTTCAGTCAAATGAAACTTTTTTGTTCCAAAACAATTTTTCAAGCAAATGAAACCTTTTTCCAAGCAAATTAAACCTTTTTTCAATCAAATGAAACTTTTTTCAATCAAATGAAACTTTTTTTCAATCAAATAAAACTTTTTTTCAATCAAATAAAACCTTTTTCCAAGCAAATGAAATCTTTGTTCAATCAAATGAAACTTTTTTCAATCAAATTAAACCTTTTTCCAAGCAAATAAAACCTTTTTTCAATCAACTGAAACCTTTTTTCAACCAAATGAAACCTAAAACCTAATGATAATAATTATGTAGAGGAATAAATAAATGACATTATAGTACTAACAATAATTTTAATGATGATTGGATATTAATATTACAATAATAGACTCGTGGCTTAGGTACAAGAATGTTTCTTGTGAAGATCCGTATTTTTCTAAACTTTTCTACATCCACCCCGTCGAAGTTTAATTAAGTGGGATAGAAAAATGTTTTTGAGTGAACAACAACTTTCTGTGATAGAAATTATGAATGATGGAGTGGTGTGGAGTTCAATCCTTTTTAAAACGATGGTACCTACTCACAGTAAGTTGTTTCGCAACAATCTGGATTTCGAGCCCTTTAGCTCATCATCAGGTTGAAGGGATCTGTCGACATGAATTGCAAAAGTGAACCCGCTGATACCCCCGCCAACGCGAAAACAAATCTTCACAAGAAACGTTCTTGATCTAAGCCTTACGATTCAATTATTGTAATATTAATATTCAATCATCATAACTTTTTTTACGAGGGTTCGCAATAGCAGAGGTCATATAAACCCTCAGGGTGCCAGTGTTTTTGAAAAAAAGCCCATTTTAAGTATGTGGATTCGAATGCACGGCAGCTGGATTCGAACCCGGGACCTTTACCTTACAGTGATTAGCGCTGTGTCAAAGACTAAACCTTGCGGCCACCGACGCCCCCATAAAAATTATTGTTAGTACTATTATGTCATTTATTTATTCCTCTACATAATTATTATCATTAGGTTTTAGGTTTCATTTGCTTGAAAAATGGTTTCATTTGATTGAAAAAAGTTTCATTTGCTTGGAAAAAGGTTTCATTTCATTGAAAAAAGTTTCATTTGACTGAAAAATGCTATATATCTCGTAGATTCGCATAAAAGGCAAAATCTAAATAATTTGTCAAAAAACATTTGTTTGATAAGTCTCGGCTCATAAAATCAATCTTCTTGTATATACTGTTTAATATATATATATTTTTTAAAAATTGCAAATAATTGCTAGAAAAATAATTTGGTTTTGTAAAGGGGGATCTGCTAATAGTTGATTTTCATGCATAATTTGCTCATCTGCTTAATTGGTAATTCTGTTCCGCCTTGTCCAGCTCGTACTTGGCTATAACTTTTTTCTTGAAGTAAAATAAGCTTATTAAACAAAGTTTATTAATTTTTTCCATTTTTGTTGCACGTAGGTCCACGTCATTGATCGAGTATGTTAGAATATATGGGGAAAAAACAAACTCGAAGTGGATTTAATAAGTCCGGCAGTCTTTTAGGGACTCGTCGGACTTGAGCTAATGAGGCAACATTAGGCCTGGAGCCGTTTGGCCTCCATTTGTGCCCAGGTTTGATGATGATGATAATTACGATTCGTGGATAAAATACGTTTCGACTTCGCGCCGTCGCCGGGAGAAAGCAAAACGTTTTGATCGAACTAACCTGTCAGCCCTGGCTTTGATTTAGAACCAAAACAGAGATTGAATTAGTTCATGAATATTAATTGAATAAATTCAACACTGGCCGATAAGCAGTTTGTAATGCTGGATACAATTCCATTTCCCACCCGACGTTGATTTACAGTTGGTCGGTGCCCAATCAACTTACTGGATCCAGTCGACGATCGCCATTAACTCCTTCCATCACCGTGATAAATCATTGAAATTCTCCCAAGTACCTAGGACTACACGATTTGAAAGGAAGTTCAGAAAACTGGCGAAATGTTGTAATATCTAACTTTACGACTTAAGTGGATTTTTTCTCATGATACAGTTTGCAACTACAAATGATGAATTGATGGCAGTTTTATAAGTACCATTAACAACTTAATTTATTGGATAAAAAAGCAATGCTTTTGCCACACTGACGTTTAACATTCAAATGCTCTTAACAAACAGCGTCCAACAGATCAGATATTAATTATTATTACCATGACACCAATTACAGAAAATAAACGTCTACAATCCAACCCATAAATTTTGTATCATTGTACCATCGTACGAAATGAATAAAGAAAATATATGTAAAGAATAAATATGTAAAGTATGTAAAGAATATAAAGAAATAGTAGAAATAAATAAAGTATAAAAAAATAAAGAAATAAAAAAAAGCATATAAAGAAAATATCACAGGACTTCACAAGATTTAAAGTTATCAGTTTTAATGAATGTAAATACAATTAAAAATTTAAAATTGTTATAGGCGTTTTATTGTTTTTTTAAGGGGGTTTGTACCTGAGAAAAAAATTAACTTTTATTTAAGGAATTACTTTATTAGTTAGTTTCCACTATTATATCTCATTAGAAATTGTTGTCGGTGTTTTATTATTTTTTTAAGGGCGTTTGTACCTGAGAAAAAATTAACTTTTATTTAAGGAATTACCTTACTAGTTAGTTTCCACAATTATATCTCATTAGAAATTGTTGTCGGCGTTTTATTCGTTTATTTTTTTTTAAGAGCGTTTGTACCTGAGAAAAAAATTAACTTTTATTTAAGGAATTACCTTATTAGTTAGTTTCCACAATTATATCTCATTAGAAATTGTTGTCGGCGTTTTATTATTTTTTTAACGGCGTTTGTACCTGAGAAAAAAATTAACTTTTATTTAAGGCATTACCTTATTAGGTAGTTTCCACTATTATATCTCATTAGAAATTGATGTCGGCGTTTTATTACTTTTTTAAGGGCGTTTGTACCTGAGAAAATATACATATATAAAAATAAAGATAAGGAAGATTTTAAAAAAAGAGTGTGTCTGTATCTCTCTATGTACCTCTCTAGCATACATACACACAAATTTTTATCTTTTAAGCATCATTTTATTTCACTCACACATTCTCTCTTTCTCCTCTCTCTCTCTCTCTCTCTCTCTCTCTCTCTCTCTCTCTCTCTCTCTCTCTCTCTCTCTCTCTCTCATATGTAAGTTTGTCGGTGGGTCGAATCCAGCCTGTCTTGCATTCGAATCCGGGACCTTTACTTTACAGGGATGCTCGCCGTGTCAACGCCTAAACAGTATCATTGTAATAAAAATTTATTCAACTTGAATTAGAAATAAAATTGATTAGCCATCATTGTACAAAGCACTCCAGCTTAAATATAGGAGTGCCGACCAAAAGTACAAATTTTATTTAACTAATTACCTTATTTGTAAGTTTCCTTTATTATATGTCATTAAACTTTAAAACGACCGTGTCAAATTAATGTTACAACTTTTTTACATAAAAATTTAATCTATTACTCCAATAAATTAATGAAATATATAAAGAAAATATCACAGGACTTCACATGATTTAAGGTTATCAATTTTAATGAATATAAATACAATCAAAAATTTAAAATTGTTGTAGGCGTTTTATTATTTTTTTAAAAGCGTTTGTACCTGAGAAAAAATTATTTAACGAATTACCTTATTAGTTAGTTTCCATTATTATATCTCATTAGAAATTATTGTCGGCGTTTTATTATTTTTTTAAGGGCGTTTTACCTGAGAAAAAAATTATTTAACGAATTACCTTATTAATTAGTTTCCACTATTATATCTCATTAGAAATTGTTGTCGGTGTTTTATTATTTTTTTAAGGGCGTTTGTACCTGGGAAAAAATTAAATTTTATTTAACGATTTACCTTATTAATTAGTTTCCACTATTATATCTCATTAGAAATTTTTGTCGGTGTTTCATTTTTTTTAAGGGCGTTTGTATCTGAGAAAATACACATATATAAAAATAAAAATAAAGAAGATTAAAAAGAGTGTGTCTGTACCTCTCTATATACCTCTCTAACTGTCTACATATTTTTATCTTTATAAGCACTCTCTCTCTCTCACTCTCGCTCTCTCACTCTCTCTCTCTCTCTCTCTCACTCTCTCTCACTCTCTCTCTCTCTCTCTCTCTCTCTCTCTCTCTCTCTCTTTCTCTCTCGGTAAAGAAATAAGCCAGTAAGTAAAACAGAAAAACAGTAAAGTAAGCCAAAAAGAATGAAAGTTAGAAAAACTAAAGTTAAGAAAAAGTCAAAGAAGTAAAATTAAGAAAGTAAAAGCTAGATCAACCACCATCACAATCTTGGGCAATAATAATAAATTTGGCAAGAAATAGGTTATAATTTAAAAAAATATTTTCAAAATAACAACATTTACCTTTGAAACTTTGTTTAAAAAACGCTTGTCTGTTGGCAATGAGATATCGTCTTCTTTCTACTTAAATTAAACATTATTAGAATAATTTGTGAGGTAACGTACACAAATGCTTCTTAATTTCATGTTATCCATAGAAATCATAAAAACAAAGCATTTGAAAAGACATACACTTTTAAATTATATACTAAGAGTGTAAGTTGGTTGATATGAGTTCTGCATTTCTCAAACCTTTCTTTACTCAGTTTAACATGTTTAAATTTTAACTCTAGTGCCATTTTACGTGCGATAAAGGAACTAATAATTTTCATATAATTAAACAATTTTGGCCAATCCTGAAATTAAATGAACTGAACTGAGAAACGATAAGGACGAAGTAGAACTGAGGTAAAAGATTTCGTGCATCGTGTGCAATGCTTCAGATTTTCAGCGAGGATAGGCGGACCCGAGGAGATCAGTTTTAATCAAAATCCTATCAACGTTTCATCTACTATCAGACCACCCAGCATAATTTCTACTTGATGGATGTCAGCTATGACGGCCAGATTCATGAATAATAATTTGAAGATTTAACTGGTCAAAAGGGGAAAATTAATTACGTGTTTCAATCTGTAACAAAAATGTACAAAGCGTTGACCCTTAAACAAAGAAAAAAAGGTTGAAATGCATGAAACTAATCAGAATTTTCTTGTATTCCCTTTTCTTCCCAATTGAAAATGACGTTTCGCTGGGTTGTGAAATTACTCTGGGTGGTCTACGAGTTGGTGAACTGTTGATAGGAGTTGAAGGAAACTGGATCGCGTATGGTCCGCCTGAACTCGCTATAAATGTAAACTCTGCCACCATTATTGGATTTTATCTAAACAGCTCTTTATATGTAGATTTCTGAACACAGAAAGAAAAGAAAAAATGCATAATTGTAAAAGAAATTTAAACGTTAAAAATATAGGAAAGTAATTTCTGTAATACAAGAGGGATTAGCATCCAACCGCCCGTTACGTGTCGCGGTAAGTTCAAACCAATTTGCTATTTGTTTTCGTATTTTTTATATTGTTCTATGTGTCTGTAGTACGGCGGGNTCTCTCTCTCTCTCTCTCTCTCTCTCTCTCCCTCTCCCTCTCTCTCTCTCTATCTATCTATCTATCTATCTATCTATCTATCCCTCACCCTATCCCTTTCCCTATCCCTCTCTCTGTATAATTCTTATATTATATGTATACGTTTTTTGGTACTAAATAAACATTATTATTATTATTCTTTGAAAATATCGAGAAAACCCACAGCTTAAACCACAAAACGTCAGTATTATAATTTACATATTTACACCCAGTTTGATCAAATGTCTCTCAATTTGCAAAAGGTCAGTGTTCCGCAAAATTTAAATTGCATCAGCTAAAATAGTTTTGGAAAAAAAAGTACCCAAAAGAGGAGTTAATAAACTTTTTGGATTATGTTCATTCGGTCAGTGACTTGGCCATTCTCATTTCCATGCGGGCGTGCCATCAAATTTCTTTATCAACGTGTTTCGGTTTTTAAATAGAGCTATCTGTCGGCCTATCCATTAGCACCTTTAGGATTATAGGACCTAATTGGGGGATCAGTTTTCAAACTAGTTCAAATTAATACCAAAACAATTTGCCAATGACTTGAATTATTTATGTACGGAAGACAGGATTTTTTCTGATCTGTTTTAATTGATTTCAGTATGAAAAACATATTAGAAAATACCTTTGATGGATCAATGTATAATAATTACATTCAGGATAATAACTTTAGATTGTATCTTCTTTTAAACGGATTATTTTTCAAATACACTAAATTACACCAAAGGACGCTTATAAATCAAAAATTAAAATTAACTAAGGAAAAAATTATTTGTTCCAAGATAATAGCACATAAATATTTTTATATGGTTTGCGATTCGCTTTTTTGAATTATTTATTTTAATTTCTATATTTGGAGCTTGGGTAATCATTAATCACGATAAATGTTTTTGGTAGAATTGCCGTCGTAACAAAACAATTAAAATTCTTTCAGCTCCGACGGGCATTTTCATATTTCATATATGGGTCCAATTCGTATAACATAATGAAAAGGGTAGATTTCCTGGGTTAGAAATGACACGTCGCCGTCATAATTAATGCGCCGGGTGAGTTGAAATTTACGGAAAACTTCCAGTAATAAACGCCAGAGAATCCCAAGGGAGTCGTCGTTAATCCTTTTCAGCATTTCTAATAAAGGCGTGGCAAGCGCTTCATTTTTATTAAGTCTTAAATACAACTTGACTGTTGAACTTCGCTGTAACTTGTGCGGTTTACCGAGGAGGGAAAAATTGAATCATCAAGTCGGACTAATTTGATATATATATTTGACTTTTTTGACAATAATCCTTCCTTTTTTCCATCATATACAACCTCTGTTTATTGTTTTTATAAATTGAGTAATATAAGAATCGTTTGCATTACTCTGACCCAAATTTTCCAGGTACAATTCAAAGGTTTCATTTGACTGAAAAAAAGTTTCATTTGAGTGAAAAAAAGTTTCATATCATTGAAAAAAATTTTCATTTAACTGAAAAAAGGTTTCATTTGATTGAAAATTTTTTTTTTCATTTGACTGAAAAAAGGTTTCATTTTATTGAAAAAAAGTTTCATTTGGTTGAAAAAAGGTGTCATTTGATGAAAAAAGGTTTCATTTGACTAAAAAAAAGTTTCATTTGGTTGAAAAAAGGTTTCATTTGACTAAAAAAAAAGTTTCATTTGAGTGAAAAAAGGTTTCATTTGATTGAAAAAAAGTTTCATTTGGTTGAAAAAAGTTTCATTTGGTTGAAAAAAGGTTTCATTTGGTTGAAAAAAGTTTCATCTGTTTGAAAAATGCTATATACATATAACATTGTCTAAAGTTATATAAGAAACGAATAATCTATTTGTATCTTCTGTCTCCTCTCTCTCTCTCTCTCTCTCTCTCTCTCTCTCTCTCTCTCTCTCTCCTCTTCTATCCATCTCACTGTCTACTTATTTATACATCTATCTTACTATTACACTTTCTATCGTTCTACCTCTTTCACACTCTTTATGTATCTATCTCACTCTCTATTTACATACCTTTCTTATTAATGTAATAATAATAATAATGGGGCGTCGCTGACCGCAACGGTTTAGGCGTTGACACGGCGCTCATGACTATAAGGTGAAGATCCCGGGTTCGAATGCAGGGCGCTGGAACCTAACCTCTGCTGTTGCGAACCCTCGTAAAAAAATAAAAAATAAATAATAATAACAAAATATTATTAAAACCTTGAAGTTATTATACAATTTAAACGTTTTTTTAAGCAATGACTTAGCCGTCTGCTGGTATCTAACTAGCTTTCTTTAACAATCTTACTTTTTCTGTATATCTATATCTAGCTATCTCTGTGTATCTCTGTCTATCGTATTTTCGACTGTGCTCCGTATTAAAATTATTCTATTGCTTTTAAAATTATCTAGAATATTTTAAAAAATTTATTTGCTTTGTTAATTATCTATAAAGGTTTAGTTCATACAGTTAAACTTAGAGAATTTTTGTTGTAATTTTGAACACGCAAATGAATGACGCTCGTGAACGTCGTGGGTTCGGTTTCTACCGACGCCCCTCGAATTCCTGACCCCATTGTTATATCGAACAAAACAAATCAGCAAATAGATAATTAGAAAACGAACACTATCAAAATATGGTGTCGACAAAGTAACTTGGAAAGTATTGATGTTCACTCAAAGACGAAAAACCGGATTTGTATTTATTTGTTTATTTCCGGTAAAAACTAGGTTTAACAGATTAATAGTTGAGTTAAATTTTAAACACAGTATTAAAAATATGTTGTTTACCTTTGTAGAATTATAGAGTTTACTTTTTTCCTTTTTATTGGCTTGTCCGAAAAATAATGTAGGTTTTCATGTTTTCTTTCAATTACCCTTCTGTATAATGAACTGTTTGCCTTTGATGGATTATTCTTTTGTACTAATGTCAACACTTTTTAATCCTCTTCCAAGCAAAAATGTTTGTTTACCTCAGCATTGCGTTACTTGGGAGTTCGGCCTTTACCAGGTTGTCGGAATGTGCCCAGAGGGTCAGAAACACTAATGATGGGGTATGGTAGTGCGAATAAGAGCACCTGTTCATAGATGATTTTAAAAACTTCTAGGGAGGCTTTACTCTTGAAGACAAAGAAGGTCGTGGAAGGATTTCTTCCTTAGATTATGATATTCTGCGAGCTTTGGTCGAAGAAAATCCCAAAACAATTCTTCGAGTCTCTTTCAGTTAGCAAATCGACCGCCCCTCACCACCTTAAGGCAATTGGAAGAAAAAGCTCAAAAGTTCGGTTCCTCATGCACTAAATGACCCCCCCTCCAAAAAAATCGTTATGAAGTTTGCGCAACACTTTTTACCGAAACAGAAACGTTCCTTTTCTATATAGCATTATTGATGAAAAATGGATTCTCTAAGATAACAGGAGACGTTGTGGACAGTTGCTCGACAAAGGAAAAGCATTTTCCAAAACCCCCAACTCATCAAAAATAGGTGATGTGACACTTTGGTTGGCTTCATTTCGGTCGATTTGCTACAGCTTGAATTCTGCCGAAATGTATTAACCTCTAGCTGAAGCGCTGCACCAGAAATTGGCTTCTTGAAGCTATCTTTGGTCAATCAGAAACTACAACTACAACGCCCGGCCACATGTCTCACATGCTGGAACTTGGATCTGAGGTTCTGCCCCCCCTTCCAATTCTCCACACCTATCGGATTACCATTTTTTCAGACACCTGGAGAACGTTTGACAAATAAAAAACAATTATTGATAAAAAATCGTCAGAAAATACGCGTACTCAATTTCTTAATAATGAAGACTTAAAATTGTATTTAGAGGGTATGGGGTATGGAGAACCTATCAGGTTGGAGTATTGAGAGTGATGTTTAAAATCATTTATTTAATTGTTTTCGATTTATAATCATAAACGTGCATTATTTTCCGCTCATTCCAATAGATAGAAAATAAAGAAAGTCAGTTCAAATTTCATTCATTCCTGAATCAACTTTTCGTGTGTCAATTGGGTTTTTTAATTGTTTTCTTTGATGAAACAATAAATATTAATTAAAAAATTTGTTTCTTAAAAGCATAGTTTTAAGTCGAGATCTCGCCCAGGCTGTTACTTTTGGAAACGGGGGAAGTAGCGTCCTGGGTATACCGCGCACTACCATCCGATAGATTACAGCGGTTTAGGGCCACCGGAAGTCTCGATCGGAGAGAAACTAGTGGTCGACCGCGATGTACGGCTGCTAGAGATGAACGTTTTATTGCTCTTTTAACGGCTTCCTTGATAGGTAGTCAACTCCAAACGGTCCGGTGAGCTTTAAAACAATCACCACAAGGTGAGAATAGCCGAGTTCTAGACGTGACTCAGCCCTTCTGAAACCAGTCACTTATGGTACGAGGTGAAATCAACGTCCATGCCCGTACCGAACTGATTACCACACTGACCGGATCATTGACTGCACGGTAAATAGAGGAAGTTCTTATGGAAGTTGTGGTCCCATTCCATTGGCTCCATTTATTAAGGAAAACTTCATTCTAATGGGTAACCATTAGCCCGAGTGGTCATTACTTGGAGGATGTTGAAACTACTGCAACGAATTGGCCAGGACGTTCTCCTGACATGATTCCCATGGAACGTGGTAAAGGGTTAGAAATCGTTCGCCGCCTCCAACAAGCGTTGAACAGCTTCAAACCAGTTTTGTTGAAGAATGGGATTCTGTAGGCTAAAAGAGGTAATACGCGTTATTAAAAGCAAAACCAGCTAATAAATTGTTAGTTAAAGTTTAATGAATTTTCTTTCAAACCATCTTAATTAAATAATTTTTATTCAAATCATGAATCTCTGATCTCGTTTAATTTGGTTTACATTAGAACAGGTATGATGTATACATCGATGAAAATACATTTCCATTAGGCGTGGACTAAAACATGCTATTATATACATAACATGTTAAGTACATTGGAATGTATAACAATTAAAAGCTAGTAAAATGCAAAATCATTGTAACACAGTGTTAAAAAAATAATATGAATAAATGCTCGTATTTCTGATATTACATACGATCGTACATTTGAAAAACCTATATGCCGATGACTCCCAAATATACATATCCTTCCACCCTTCCGATTTTCACTCGGCTCCTCAAGATCCAAAAAGACTTAAACTCCATCAACGAATGGGCACACAAAAATGCCCTAGTCCTCAATCCATCCAAATCCACCGCCATACTTATCAGGTCCAGGCAACTCCCCAATTCCCTCCCCAGCATCCCACCTGTCATGCTAAGTAACCATCCCATTCCCTTGTGCTCCTCGGTTAAAAATCTAGGAGTAGTCTTTGACCAAAACCTTTCCTGGCATCCTCTCATTTCACAAATTTTCCGCCATTGCATTGCCTCCCTCAGCCTGTTTCGTCAGTCCTGGCTTCTATTAGCTTTCTCCACCCGCAAATTCCTTGTATCTTCCCTTCCCTTCTTCGATTATAGCTGTGGTATACGGTGGTCTCTCGGAGAGGGGAACGCGCGATTGAAGCATATTATGAATTGATGCGTAAGATTCGTGTTCGGCACCCCACGGGAGTCCCGGGTGACGGGGTTGTATTCCCAACTTTCCTTGCTCTATCCTCCTTCCGCGCACAGTATTTCCTAGGTTGCTTTCTTTCCCACTTCAGCCACACTCGTCGTCCTCCTTACCCAATCCCTCCAGTTCAACTCCTCACATCACACTCGTAACACCCGCTCATCTCCAATTGACCTTACCCTTCCGCAACATACAACCCATACGTTGGAATGATCCTTTCTGATCCGAGCCCCTAAACTTTGCAACTCACTTCTGCTTACTATTCGTCACGCCGCCTCCTTTTCCTCCTTTAAATCCTACCTGTATAAACACCTCCTCTCCCTCCAAACAGAGACCTCACGTTAACATTTGATTTTTGTTTAATATTCTTGTAATTTTCTCTTCTAGCCTGCCTTACTGGTATACATTGTGCCAAGATTTCTATCTCTTACTTTCTATTTCATAGAAGGAACTTCCTTTATTTATTTCATGTATATTATTTTAGTCAGTTATTTTTCTTCTTAAAAAAACCCCGCGATATTTACCCTTACCGTGCTCTTTGGCCACACTTCCCATTAGATTTTTTATTTTTAATGAAAAATTCAAAAAATTATATGTATGTTTTCATGATACGTATGATCATAATATATATGATTTACAGTCTACTAGAATATAAAAAATATCAGTAATTCATAACTGTAAAAGAGTACGGAAAAGCACAAAAAAATATTATAAACATTATATATTTTTTTATGAATGTATGCAAAATTACAATCAGGGTATTTTTTTAGCAATTGATTTATAAAGATTAAAAATTAAATTAACAAAAAGGCGATTAATATTTACATAAAATATAATAATTGACTTATTAATTATAAGTAGGTTGAGATGGGGAGTTGGTGTCCGACTTGATCGAAGTCAATTTAGCTCAAGTTGTTAGAGCAGCGGTGAATTGAGCCGAAGGTCGTGGGTTCGAATCCCACTCGTCACACTAACTTTTTCATTTCAACCAATACCTTAAATAAAGTTTAATTAATTGAAAGAAGTTATTTCGTCTGTCGGACCACGAAATATAACGGAAATAAATAATTAACTTTGGTTTTTATCCATAAAAATATAGTTTGGCAGTTAAACATTAATATTTACAAAACCAATTAAAGTGCAAAACCATTTATTTCATTGATTACAATTACACGGGTTCAAATTTAGTGAGTTAATTTATTTTGATTGCCAAAGATTGAAAACCAGTTTTGACGCACTGATTAAAAATATAAATAATCTTAGCCTCGGATTAATCGGTCAAAGTAGTTTCCACCGTTAGCTCTTGATTAGATCGCGTATTACGGCATTAATAGCACGAAATAAGACCTTCCTTTTAATAGGACTCATTAAAAATCAAATTTATTGAGTTTGCATTATTCCTTTTAGACTTGGACTCTTATCATTGCCGTACTATAAAACTAATGGAAGTTGAAATCACACGAACTGGATTTGTTTCGTGGCCTTTTTTTGATAAAAGTAAAACTATGTTTCCTGCCGATCCTAGGTGCATAAACACAATTATGTTCCAAAGCCGGTAAAACCAAAAAGGCTTAATGGTTTGGAATTCTTGTACTTTTTCCCTTCTTAAAAGTCCATTTTAGAAAGACATGTTAGATTATAGAGAAAATATGTTGAATATCCGACGGCCGTCAACGATAGCGGTCTAAGTGATCTTTAATGATCACATTGCCAGTTGGTTTTATATAGCGTACCGGTTAAAATCACTTTCATTTAATTTTGAAGTACATTCTAACACAGAGTATAACCATTATGAGAATAGAAAATAAATTATGAAAAAGTATATTAATACATTTCTACTATTCATGTCAACGCAATGATACTAAGGTTTCACTATTTATTGAAAAGTCACTTCGAAAAAGCATTACACAACTGATACACAATGATCATTTTATTGGTATGCTCTTTAGCCAGTCAGAAAAAAGAGTGTGAACAAGAGAGAGAGAGAGAAAGAAAGAAAGAGAGAGAGAGAGAGTGAGAGAGTAGTACGCAGCAAATAAAAGTTGGTACACTGACAGGCACTAGATATTCTTCGACTATGTCTTATAAGAACCTCTGTGAAGTTAGAGATCTTCACCAAACAACAACCATTTCGGTGCGGGTATCTATAGGAAAACCAGGCCAGAACATCAACGACTCACTATGGAATGCCACCTGACGAACTATTTAGCATGGGACGTACCTTTCTCCTGAGCGTCTTCATATGAAATTACGCCCTTCTGAAAAAGTGAGGATCAGATTTTTTCAACCTTGGCTGTGGCTTGTCAGAATTTCTGGGCCAGTGGCAGCCCTTCTCGCACGTTATCCAGGTTCTAAAACTCTTGGTGTTATACTGGCTAAACTGACATTAACATTTCTAACTTTTTGAAGTCGTTGCTCGACAGTATCGGCAGAAGGTCGATTACGGAGTACATTCGAAACAATAAAACTATCTCTGATATGTGACACGATGACGACCTGATTCATGCCTTCTTGAGTGACCTACAGTATCTTGGTAGCGATGAAAAATCTACGGACAGTTGTTCTGGGAATGTAAGCACCCTGGCCACATACTCTTCATCGATCTTCCAACAATGTATGAATCTGTATCACTTAAAACCATCACCCAACCAAATTTGACCCTTTAAAATGGTTCAACTTAAAAATTGTAACGATTTATGACTCCACAATATCCAATTGTAAATACAAGTGAGAGATTTTAACTGTGTTTTATTCAGTGTTGGGCAAAAATAAGTCATGACTAATAATGTAAGTGACTAATTTAGTCATTAGTCACCATATGTGTTTGATGGCTAAATTAGTCATGACTAGTAATTAAATACGAGGCATGACTAATTTCGTCACAATATAGTTAGTCATGACTAAATTTCTATAAATTCACTAGTTCTCGTGGTCGGCTTGACCAATATCTTTCAATTAATTAAGATTTTTAGTTGAGATAAAAATGTCAGTGTCACAAGCGGGATTCGAACCCACGACATTCGACCAGATACGCCGCTGCTCTACCACTTCAAATTCAAAAGGTGAGGTAGAGATCGGAAGTTAGTGCCCGAGTAGATCGAGATCACAATGGCTCAAGTGGTAGAGCAGCGGCTTATCTAGTCGAAGGTCGGGTGTTCGAATCCCGCTCGTGACACTGACTTTTTTATCTCAACTAAAAACTTTAATTAATTGAAAGATAATAATTTTAAAAATGACTAATTAAGTAGTACGGTTTTACCATCTCTTACTTGACCTCATCCCACCTCTCTCCTCTCTCACTCTCTCTCTCTCTCTCTCTCTCTCTCTCTCTCTCTCTCTCTCTCTCTCTCTCTTTCTCTCTCCTTTTTTTCTTGGTCTCACTCCGGAGTGCCAACACCCGGGGTGGTTGATTCTTGAGGCCAACCGGAAATTTATTGTAAAAATCTCGAATTGCCTGATTGCTGCTAGAAGAAACGCTCGTGTTTGCACATGTTTGTATGTACCTACATGTATGTATACATTTAAATAAAATTTATTTAGAAATCTTGAGATGCGGTCTGGTGTGATATAGGTTTCAGAAAAACATTTTCTTTATCGTGCCAACGTTTCGATCTTTATTGAGATCATCTTCAGGGCCTGGGATTTACAAGCATTGTTTACATATTACAATTACATTTTGGATGTGGAAAAAGGTGAATTTATACAATGCAAAATATATTTTTTTATTCAATCAAAGTATTTCTACTCACTCAAAGTGTTTGTCTTCTGTTTAATTGTGCCATTCTTGCGTGTCGTGTTGAGAGCGCCAGTGAGATTTTGCTGTTTTATGTTTATATACGTTGGATTTTGGAGGGGTGGGGAAGGAAGTTGGTATAGAAAAGACATTTTTGTATAAGGCGTCGGCTTCTTTGAGGTGAAATGAGACGACGAAGAGAAAAAATGTTTTGGTAATGGTTTGTTGGGAAATTAGACTATGTGAAAAATATTTGATGTGTGGAATGTGATGTGATGATATAGGTGTTATCTGTATTGAATGAGATTAATGATATTGGCGTAGCTGCGACTTAGTTTACATGTATCTGTTCTGTAATTGATGCTGTGTTTATCTCGGTTGATATAAACCATTTCTAAGAAATTACGTTTTGTTCTGTATGTAATATTTTTGGATTTTTGAAGTCGAAATTGTGTTGGTGTTCAAAATGGTGAGTAGCGAGTGCTGTAGGATTTTGCTTGGGTTTTTTGAAATCATAGATATGTTGCTTTACTCTCTTGTCCAGATATTGGGATGTAAGTTGCCGGACAGTTTAAACACTTGATCTTGTAGATTACGTCAGATTTATTTGTTATTGGTGTGGGATCTTTAATTTTGGAAAAAAGTGTTTGGATTGTTTTATAATTTTTGAAAGCTATTTTGAAGTTATAGAATACTTTTATTAAATAGAAATACTTTGATTGAATATATAAAATATAATTTGCATTGTATAAATTCACTTTTCCACATCCAAAATGTAATTGTAATATGTAAACAATGTTTGTAAATCCCAGACCCTGAAGATGATCTCAATAAAGATCGAAACGTTGGCACGATAAAGAAAATGTTTTTCTGAAACCTACATCACATCAGACCGCATCTCACGATTTCTAAATAAATATCGATTAACGGTCACTAATCACCACACATTAAAAAAAAATCTTCTTTCTTTCTCCCTCTATTACACACCCACACATTATAATGATTTTTAAAAAATAGTAGAGCTGTTTAGCCGCGTATTAGAAAATAATTTTTAAATTCAATATTATTACAAGAAAGCGGACACTTTAAATATTTTAATAGTGTATTGACAAATTCAATGATTTTACCGTGGGACTTGCTAAGTTTCGATCCTGGTCTAGATTGATATCTGAGTTACGTTTAATCAATTTTTGATTAAAACACCTGCAGCCCATTTTGAGATTTGTATATTTTTTAATATCAAAATGCTACTTGGGTCTCCGATTAAAAGATATAATGATCCTGATATAGATCGTATCATGATAATTTTGAGGGAAACGATCCAAAATGTACCTTATCCGAGAATTGAATCTGTTCCTCCTTTTGGTATTAATCTGTCGGCAGTACTGTAGAAAGGCGTGGAAACTCCTTTAATAGCGTGATCTAAATGCAAATCGCCCTAGAGATAAAATGGGAGGAAATGAGACGTGGTAACATCTCTTTTCTCCGGAGACGAGCAAGTTCATGAACGTCGTCTTCGAAATCGAACGGTAGAAACCGGTTTTGGCGGATTTTCGGCTCCCGATCTCCTAACACCATATCTCATTAGAGACGTATATTTACTATTTGCCACGAACCGAAGAGGATTTATTCCATTCTCGAATTTAATTATAAGAATTAAACGCCGCCTCGGAGTGAATTTGGACAGCTCCACTTTGCTAATGAGTGGTGGGTCCGTTCTGTTGGCCAACTGATTGACGTCAAATTATTTACGAAAATAAAAACAAACCGGAAAGGTTGGGAAATTAGGTTTTATTGTAATATACCGTTTATCTATAAAATTTTTAGCGTACCGGCCGCTAGGGTCTTTTAAACTATTTTGATTGGTTTCTAATTACCGAAATTCATCATAGAAAATACGAATAAATTATTGAAAGCGAGTTATTTTTAGGCAAAAACTACACTACGATTGATTATGATAAGAAATTATTATTACAATTTATTTACTACCATATATAACCAACGAAATGAAGGCATTTGGGCGACTTTTTAATATATCTGGATAAAGGAAGTAGAGTAAATCAAGAACAAAACGAATGACTGTAATATAAAACAGAAAACATATCATCCACCTCATTTCCAAGTGTTGTAAGTGGAAAAACAGTTTCCATCTTTATGCACTTGAAAAATGACTGGAGGCTTCAGATATAAGGCCATGGGAAGATGATATCAGTTTTCTTTAAATGCTCCATATACCATACTTTATCACTCTCGTCTAGATTTTGGATTTACTGCTTTCTTACAACCTCTGAGAGTTTCACTCCTATCACGAGATCGCCTCGGAAATTGATGTCAGCCTAGATAAAAAGGATGAATTGTCATGACGTTTTTGTTCGGCTCTTAGCCGGAAAAATCGTGCGTGAAATGCCTAAGGGGAGGGAAAAATCTCGCGCTCGGAACAATGAGGAAGTTGGCAGTTTTCCCCCCTTTGGACTATCCCAGGGTAATTAAACCAGTTATTCTATGGTAAAGAGCGGCGAAAATCGTATGCCAAGGCAGTTAACAAAGCTGCAATTTCCTCAAGGTCTTAAGAACAAAAAATAATGACACAAATTACCTTTTTTTCCACTAGAATATTATTTATTTCAAAAACCTAGAGTATTTACAAATATTGCTTTTCACCATTCCTGCAGTAACAAGACATACGCATATACAACTAAATGTTATGTTTGTATACAAAGTGTTCGGCTACTCTTGTTACAAAGTTTACCAGAAGATTCTACATTTAAAATGGGACCAACGTCCTAATTAACTCAATTAATTAAGGTTTTTACTTGAGGTAAAAAAGTGTCACGAGAATTGGTCATGCGGACCACGAAAACTAGTGAATTTAGTAAGTTAGAATGAAGTATACCTTCACTAAAGCTCTCCGTGGCCATTTCATTTGTCGCCGAGAATCAAATAAATTACACGACATTTGAAAAATGGCAAAAAGGAGGGAAAATTCAAAAGGTGGGGTTGAGATGGGAAGTTAGTGTCCGAGTGGATCGAAGTCACGATAGCTCAAGTGGTAGAGCAGCGGCGTATCAAGCTGAAGGTCGAGGGTTCGAATTCCGCTCGTGACACTGACTTTTTTATCTGAACTAAAAACTTTAATTATTGAAATATAATAATTGGTCAAGCGGACCACGAATACTAGTGAATGTCCTAATTAACTACGGTCCGGCTCTCAACATTTTCGGAGTTATTTCGCTTTTTCTAATTTTTAAAGATTTCACGACCTTGCTTCAAATAAACAATAACTCCAAAACTAAAACCTTTAGGACAAATCCGTTAAGACCATTGAAAAGGAGGTTAAATTTGCAATAAGATGTGATTAAAAATAAGCGTTTTAGTAGCGAGAACTTTGAAAATACTTTTTTTTTTTCAAATTTGAAAAACTTACTATGGTGATTCTAAACTACTTTTTCCTAACCTAGAAACCAGCAAATTTCAGAAAACGTACTCCATTTTTTAATAACCACATAGGTTATTACAATAAATTTAACATTTTATATATATATATATATATACCTATGTGGTTCGAATTTTTCCTCGACTTTTCATCCATTTTTATCCACTAGTAAATAAAACATGGCCACATCCCCGTCTAAAACATGAAATGAAATTGTTTCAGTATTAGCAGTAATGGGAAAGAAGTTTAATGTCCTCAAGTCCGTGTAGATTAAGGGCAAGAAAATAGCAAAAATACTCCAAACATTTATAACCTCTTTTTAAACAAAAATTACTGGGCTTTATTTCATAATTAAAAACAAACTAATAGAATTATTATAGTATCTTGTAAGTTATTCATTTTTTTAAATAATAAAAGTACAAATGTGGAATGTAAAAGTACAAGTGTAATGTCGAAAGTACAAAAAAAAATGTTTAAAATATAAGGAATGCCGTTTCAATAATACTCTAATAATACAAATGATTATTCGGAAATCATGAGATGCGATCTGGTGTGAAGTAGGTTTTAAAAAACCATTTTTTTTTATCGTGCCAACGTTTCGATCTTTATTGAGATCATCTTTAGGTCGTTGTGTTGTCTGCATTTCAAAAAAAGTTCTCTGATTGATAGCCGATGCGTGTTTCTTCTCGTTGTTGGCGATGACTTCAGAATACTTTTTACTTCGTGACCCTATGAAGTTGAAATTTATTCATAGAATCCCATGTTCTTCGTTCTTCTCGTGTAGAAATATGTGGGGATTAGTGACCGTTATTCGATGATTATTCGGAAATCGTGAGATGCGGTCTGGTGTGATGTAGGTTTTAGAAAAACATTTTCTTTATTGTGCCAACGTTTCGATCTTTATTGAGATCATCTTCAGGGCTATCATCACACCTACATCACACCAGACCGCATCTCACGATTTCCGAATAATCATCGAATAACGGTCACTAATCACTATACATTGTAAAATTTAATTTTATAATATCAGTAATGACTAATAACAAAGCATCAGTTGATGTTTCAATTTCCGAGATTCCTAGTGCCCTAAATAAAATGAAATATTTATTCACCAAAAATTTAGAATGTACGAAAATACTATTAAGTATGCAGTCACATGTCTTACACATGTAACAATGTACTACACTCCGTAGAAAATGTACACATAAAAATAAATATAGTGTTTAATTAGTAAAAACAACAAGAAATTATGCAAAACTAATTGACAAGAACATTTTAAGCCATGGTAAAAACCGTCAGTCGTGAATATACATAAGTATGAAGATACCAATTGTTGTTTTTTATTATTGCAGCTGTTCTTCTGAAATGTTTCCTTCTTTTGCAAATCAACATCATCACACATATTCTTATAATTTATAAGCTTGTATAACCCTGGAGACGGTGATATGATAGACGCCAATTTGGATGTTAAAAGACTTGGTTTTGTCAAGTATTTCATCCGTTTTATTTACCTATTAGTAAACAATGACGACCACGTCAGCCATAAAAAAGCAGAAATGTGTTCAGTTTTGGTTAATATTAAATTTGACATTTTTTCCGTGTTCACGAATAATAAATTAAGACGGGGAGTGTTAAACATAAATAATAAGAATAATCGACGACGAGATAAGGGCAAAAGTTGTCCCATTCACATCCCAAACTTTCACGAAACTACACTTCATACTTTTACACTGGGTCTCCTACACGAAAACGTCCCCACGAATTCTAATCAGTTCTCGTTTATCGGTGTAAAAAATTGGCCGAAATTCTGAAGAGAAAATAAGGTTCAAAAGTTGTACCAGTGATAATAAATTTTTAGTTCATTCACCCTCCATTTGAGAGATCCTTGATAACCTGATGCTTTAGCTCCTCATGATTTAATGGTACGATTTTTAATCATCTTCTGAGCCTAAGAACGATTTTGTTTTAATAATTTTGATTAATTAAGATTAATTTTTTTGACCGAAAGTTTATTAATTTTCTTTTTTTCTATTTTGTTCCAGGTACGTTCAACAATCCTTTATTTAACAAGGCGGAAAAAAGCACATCATGGGTGAATTTAGTAAGCCAAGCTGTATTTTACGTTCTCGGTACTGGTTTAAAAACTTTTTAATCCCAAACTTGTATCAACATAACTTAAGTGTTTTCTACCACAGCTAGTACGTTCGCAAGTTTGGTGATTTAACTATATCGTCTGCACTTAGAAAACTTTCCAGCTACGATACTATAAGAATTATTCGTTTGAATCTATAAAACATTTATTTAGCTCTTATAAGGGAAGAATAATTTCCAGTTTATACCAAAATACATAAAACATAACACAGAAGAGAAGGCGAAGACAGGGACGATCGGATAGTTAGAGTTAGTTATAAAAAGAGAACACTCACACACGGTTTGTTATTGTTACTATTATAATGATTATTCAGAAATCGTGAGATGCGGTCTGGTGTGATGTAGGTTTCAGAAAAACATTTTCATTATCGTGCCAACGTTTCGATCTTTAGTGAGATCATCTTCAGCGCCTGGGATTTACAAACATTGTTTAAATTTAACAAATACATGTAGGATGTGGAAAAAAGAGAATCTTTTCAATGCAAAAAAAATTTTATATTCAATCAAAATATTTCTACTCACTCAAAAGAGTTTGATTTCTATGTAATTGTGCCATTCTTGTCTGTCGTGTTGAGAGTGCCAGTGAGATATTGATGTTTTATGTTTATATACGTTGGATTTTGAAGGGGTGGGGAAGGAAGTAGGGATAGAAAATTTTTTTACTCTTTTTATAAAATTGTTTGAGGAGTCGGCTTCTTACAGGTGAAAGTCTTGTCGTGTTGAGAGTGCCGGTGAGATATTGCTGTTTTATGTTTTATGTTTATATCACACCAAACCGTATCTCACGATTTCCGAATAATCATCGACTAACGATCACTAATCACCACACAACACTATTAATCACAATTAATTGTCTTTACATTTGAATGTATGAAGAATTAAAATTTGAGATAAAAATATTTGTTACGGGTGAGATGCAAACCGACGGACTTCGGATGAATACCCGTTATTTACGTTACAAGTTACTTGTCGTACGTACATCTTTCCGTTTCAAATTTTACAAAAAAATATACGACTCTTTAGGGGAAATTACGATTACAGGGCACTTACAGAGGCATTGGCATGGTTGATTCATTTTCTATGAGTATAACCTGTTCTTTAGAAACACTATAACAAAAGACATTTCGGTCGTCCTTCTGCCCGTAACCGGTGAAGACCAAATTAGTTTGTTTTTGTTTTTTTCAATTTTTCTTAGATAGCACATATCGTCTTTGAGTGTTAAACCACTCCTAATTATGTTCTAAATATTGATTCATTGAATTGGAGTGTTTCCATGAGTTTGCTACCGTGTCTCCTCATATCAAATTTTCTTTCTGATATTGTATTCATTTCAGGCTCAATTTAAGTTCAATTTTTTATGTTAACACGGTGTTGAGCCGCCTAAGGATCAAATTAAAAGAAAACAAGTATTTGGCTCTTATGAAAAGTTTGGGATTAGGGATTTAAAATCTAAGAACATTGATAAATTCACGCTTAAGAAAACACCAAGAGGGATAATTATATAAGATAGGTCAATGAAAATGTGTGCTGATTAGTGACCGTTAATTGATGATTATTCAGAAATCGTGAGATGCGGTCTGGTGTGACACAGGTTTCAGAAAAACATTTCATTATCGTGCCAACGTTTCGATCTTTAGTGAGATCATCTTCAGCGCCTGGGATTTACAAACATTGTTTAAATTTAACAAATACATGTAGGCTGTGGAAAAAATTGAATTTATACAATGCAAAAAAATATATTCTTGTCACGACAAGCACGATTTCCGAATAATTAGTCAATGAAAATGTACATTTAAATCTACACTAGCATTTCTACATATTCATATACATTATATCAGGTTATAAAAATTTCTCTTTGGCAGACAACACCAAAACCGAACCAATGACTGTACCTTAGCAACAGGTTTCACCGTATTTTAATTTTTCATAATACATTCAAAGACAAAACCGGACACTTGTATGTATTTGTTTATTTTCTATAATTACTATGTATAAATATTAATAGTTGATTTAAAACGTAAACACAACACAAACAGCTAGTTGTTTAAGTTTATAAAGTGTTACTTTAGCTAAATTTCATATTTTACAGAGCAAAATTTTCGAGCGAGTTTCGTGATTTTAAATTGTTTTCTTTGATGAAATAATGAATTTGGGTAAATCAAACGTTTTTTTTCTTAAAAGTATGGTTTTATGTCGGGATGTAGCCCAGGCAAAAGTCCTTGCGGAGGTCATCATCCACTATGATATACCGCAGCTTAGGATCACCGAAGTCTCACGGATCGAAGTGGTCGACTGCGATGTTCGACAGCTAGAGACGACCATTTTATTGTTCTTAGTGAAATACGGAACCGTCATTTAATGGGTTCCTTGATGGTGGTCAACTACAAACGGCTCTAAACCAATCATTAGAAGACCGTGAGAATAGCCAAGTCTCTAGACGTTCCGCATCAGGATTTCTACTACTGGAGTAGCATCGAGTAGAAATCTCGTTTGGACACTTGAACAATGGGAGGGGGTCATCAGCGCCGGTTTGATTTGTGACAATCAAATGACCTGTACCGTGTGGAGAAGACTTGGAGAACCCTTTACTTCCTGTTCCAAGCGTGAGTCACAAGCTTTTCGAAGTCGAATTGTGAGACGGGTTGGAACGAACTGATTATCTTACTGAATGGGATTGCACTAAGGTACATCGAGGAAGTTCTTCTGGAAGCTGAGGTCTTCTTCGCTCATTACTGACGGCATCCTGTTAATACATGATAATGCTCGAACGCATGTAGCTCCAGTTGTCATCAGTTACTTGTAGGATTACCACGATTAACGGGACACCATTTTCTTCTGACCTGCATCATTTATGGGACACGATAAATAGACGGGTTCTAACCGTTCATATCACCTTAAAGGCATCATTCACCGCCTCCAAAGAAAGTTGTAGAGCTTCTAACTCTTCAGGCTCTTGTTAAAGGATAGTATTACGTTTCAAAAGACGAGATCCAATGGCAAATTTACTCGATTCGTAGGAGACTTAAGGCCCTCCGCGAGGCCAGAGGTCATATGCGTTATTAAGGATAAAACCAGGTAATAAATAGTTAGATTTTCATCTATCACTAAATGATTTTCCCGTGTTTTGGTGAATTTTGTTTTAAACAACAACAAAATACATTGAAACCTGTGGCTAGTGGATAGTTATGGTTGTTTACCATAAAACCACACACAATGCCGTCCAGTACATCCTCACATCCACCTCTCAAGAGCCTACATCTCTCGTATACATAGATATATGGATATAAAATCATATAATTCACGTAAACAAACACATAATATTCACGGTGAACCTGCAGATTGAACTTTATCGATTACTTCATACTGCCTGCGTTTTGGTTCAGCAACGACAAAGCTATAAGAATAATTTATAAATTTTCATATAATGTACTTTTATTCTGGTGTCTGTAACGTTTCGTGTATTCTTTGCCGGTTCCTTGCCTTTCTTGAGTATAAATTTACAAGAAATAAAATGAGAACCCGCACCGTCTCATACTCCCGCGTTATCGGCCTTTGAAATATCAAAAGGAAAAAGTAAATGAAATTCCTCGTATCTCGTGATATGGGCAAGATTCAAAGGGCAAACCCTCCGGCAATTATTAAAACCGCTTCTCCCCTCGGGAAATGCCAAGTTTGAAATTAGAAATACCAAAGGCGATATGTATCGTACTATCGGCTAATGAGTTTTATCAAACGGCTGTGGGAACATAGGGGACGATTGAAGGTTCACCGTTTCGGAAAATGGCGAGGACTTTCACCGGGTCGTTGTCTTTCAAGGGTTTGTACCGGAGAACGAAGAATCGGTATATACGATCTTTTACAATGACTTAAATCATTCTGCGACTTTCTGGTCGCGTTTTAATAACAGTCTCCAATGAAATCGGCCCATTGGTAACGACCTTTACCGGCGTATTTCTACCCCCCGGGGGATAAATCACGATTATGTAATCGTTGTAATTATGCTCATTTCTTTTAGGCCAGCCAGGCCCTCAACAAACAAACGACCTCAACTCGTTGGTCGGAAATGGGCTGGTGAAGGTGATGTAAACAAAAATCGAATCCATTAGAGGTAATTGATACGAAAAGGGAGTTTTTTAAGATCAGGATTGGGCGTTGGTTTTGAAAGTTTGTTTATTTCGAATTCACTATTTCTTCGTGGTCCGCTTGACCAATTAATATCTTTCGATTGATTAAGGTTTTTAGTTGAGATAAAAAAGTCAATGTCACGAACGGGATTCGAACCCACGAACTTTACGTTACGGATACGCCGCTACGCTACCACCTGAGCTATCGTGCCTTCGAAAAATGGCAAACAGGAGGGAAAATTCAAAAGGTAGGGTTGAGATGGGAAGTTAGTTATGGTCCGCCTGAACTCGCTATAAATGTGAACTCAGTCACCATTATAGGATTTTATCTAAACAGCACTTTACATGTAGAATTCTGAACACAGAAAGAAAATAAAAACTGCATAATTGTAAAAGAAATTTAAAAGTTAAAAATAAAGGAAAGTAATTTCTGTAATACAGGAGGGATTAGCATCCAACAGCTCGTTGGGTGTCGCAGTAAGTTCAAACCACTTTGGTATTTGTTTTCGTTTTTTTTATATTATTCTATGTGTCTGTAGTACGCCGGGATTCGAACCCAGAACCGCCAGCGTGGCAAGTGCGACTCTGACACTCCAAATATATTGAAATCGAAAAGGATGATGTAGATATAGATATAAATAAAGATAGATTCTCAACTAAAAACCTTAATTAATTCTTTAAATTCACTAATTTCGTGGTCCGCTTGACCAATTAAATCATTACAATTAATTAAGGTTTTTAGTCGAGATGAAAAAAAGTTAATGGCACGATTCGAACCCACGATCTTCGGCTAGATACGCCGCTGCTCTACCACTTGAGCTATCGTGACCTCGATCCACTCGGACATTAACTTACTATCTCAACCTCACCTTATGAGTTTCCCTCCTTTTTGCCATTTTTCAATTTTTTCTTAATTAATTTATTTCGAATTTTTCATTATGAACGAAATAGTAAAAAGTACATTTTTTTAAACTACGTACTCCGTCTTCATACCATGTAATTCATAATTATGTTATAAACATTTATTTTAAGCAGCTTCATTTACATTTAGTTTTGTTATATTTAATATACATTTCATGAAAAACGCATTTGGTCGAACATGAAGAGAAGTATATTTCCTTTCGTAGTAAAATTTCTAAACATTTTTTTTTCTTATTGCACAAAACAGTTTTTATTTTTATACTACTAATCTGGGACTATTTGGCACTAGGGTGTGAAGAATCACCCAGCGGTGTCACCTAAGGCTTTCAGGCCGCGAGGCCACTGCCCCTTCAATCTCCTTGGGGGATTGTTCGGGATAGGTTCAAAACTAAAAGATTGGTGTGTAATGAAAGTGAATGAAGTGTGGAATTTTCTGTATCGGGGTTTTATGACATCACAAAAAGGAATTTTAAGTTCATTGTGGATTGTGCGGCTATACGTATTATTTTTCGGAGGATTTTGGATTGGAAAATTTGGATGGGATGACAGTTGGAATGTGTTAAACCCCACAGTTCAATGCTGTATTCCCAAATGAGCTTAATTTTCGTCTCGTATATCAGTCGTTTGTTGTGAAACATCAGTTTTAAGCGTTTGTCTGAGAGAGGTAAGAATATTTTTAGCTTCTAGTCAGTTTCTGCATTTTTAAGTCTTGTATGGGGAAACCTTTGGTCGATGTACAGCCCCAAGGTAGCGGACGTGGCTGGTTAATTATAGGAAAGGGTTATTTGATGAGTTACATTCTTAGAGGTGACATTATTTCATATCGGAGGGTAAAGGTTATATGTTGGCTTTTATTTACGCCACATTTTTAGTCAATATTAGGTGAGCCTTTAAGGAGCGATGTGAGAAGAGGGGATCTTTATTGGAGGATAGGGTGGCAGTATCATCCGCAAAACTGTGAATGGATGTGTCTGGATGGGTAGGGAGGTGAGCAGTATACGTTCAATAAAGGATCCCACCGAGGATACTACCCTGCGGGACTCCGACCATAACAGGATAGTAGACAAAGCAAGATGTTCCCTGGATGACCGGAATATGAGGGTGGAGCTGAAGGGAAGGTTGCTTTTGAGCTTCCATTGCTAACCCGGATGCCAGACCCTCTCAAAGGTTTGAGCCATATGAGGGAAAGCACTCGAGCAATAGTGTTTCAGGTCAAGAGAGGAAGAGGTACCGTCTACAACACGGTGGCATTGCTGAAGACAACCAATAACCATCCCTAAGAAAAAAGAAATGTTATTATTGATTAGGTATATTTCCTAATGCATTGTTCTTCAGTATTAGTCAGTATTGTTAGCTCACATTTCCACAAAATGTAGAACAGAAAGTATTTTTCTTTTACTGGCATCAGTTTTCTTTTAAAATATGGAAAAACGCTGCCAAAGACATAACAGACAAGCTTACATTTATGGAAATAAACGTACTACAAATAACAAAGAAAAAACAACAAAACAGCCACAGGGTAACGGACGTGGTTAACTATAAGAAAGGGTTATGTGATGAATTACATTCTTAGATGTGACATTACTTCATATCGGAGGGTAAAGGTTATATGTTGGCTTTTATCTGCGCCACATTTTTAGCCACGATTGATTAGGTGAGCCTTTAAGGAGCGATGTGAGAAGAGGGCATCTTTATTGAGGATAGGACAGCAGTATCATCCGCAAAAGTGTGAATGGATGTGTCTGGATGGGTAGGGAGGTGAGTATACGTTGAATAAAGGATCGGACCGAGGACACTACCCTGCGGGAATCCGGCCATAACAGGAGTAGACAGAGCAAGCCCTAACCATCCCTAAAATATTTAAGATTTAAACTTGTCTTTTTTATATTTTTGGAGATTTTGTCTACACTATTTTATCTTCTATATCTAACAGGTTTACGTTACGCTTTTTTTACATTGGAAGGTGATCCGCCCTTGGTCCGCCTCGTAATCTCGCTTTCGTACGGTTAGTCGGTTTATGTGATTATTTTCTTAGTTCTGATACATAATTTGTTTCAAATCTTTAAAACACTAGTTTGATATAAATCAACCTGGTTCGGCAGTTTTCGGTGTTCTCTTGGCAATAAATCATTTTCACCCCATAACTTAAAAATAGGCCAACCCTTATTTTTGCCCTAGTTGGTCTTATTTGAAAGCATTGTTTAAATCCTAGTTCATCCTCATTTGGTGAAAATCATTTCAACAATTTGCCATAAATATTAATTTTTTATGAATTTTTATTAAGGAGGCAGCAGTTTGCGACAATAAGGCCTGGCTGTAATCATAAACCATATAAATTTATCATCCCAATGAAATACAAATATTAATTTTGCCTGATGGCATTTTATTAATCAAGTGCATTTAATGGTATCTTCATACTTGAGGCCTGTTGTTTGGTTTTAAAATGCTTAAATGGTTTATCATCCGGCTAAAGTATCGTACGAAGATTAATAACAAGTAAGAAGAAGAATAGTATATGAATAAGTGAAGAAAAAAGATTCAACCAACCAAAGAAAAAAGTCACATTTCGGAAAATGGTCATCTCCCCTTTTCTACTTTCGGTGGTTAAATGTTTGAGAAGGTAAGAACGGAGGACATCGTTTGTGGGAAGTAGTCCAAGTTGTTTACCCAGAGCCGACAAGTTCTTCTGAAAAAAAAATCAGGGCTGAAAATAAGAGCATTTAAGTAACCCAATATCTATTTCTTTTCTACGGTAAAAGCCTTTCGTTGTGTTTGTTTTTCTGTGTATTAAGCTTTTAAGCGTTTCAAAACGTGACACATTTATATAATGCAGGATGAGTGATAAATTTGAGAATATTCTCGCAAAGAGAAAAAACGGGCAATGGTATTTCGTTGTTTATTTCAAACTGTATGCATTTTTTCGTTGTATTAATTACAAAATACTTATTTTAATATAACCAAATTAAACATGATCTGAAATTCATGACTTTTATTGAACATTAAATGGTTTGAAGAAAATTCATCAAAACACAGGAAAATCATGATAGATTAAAAATTAAATACAGTATATTTCGTGGTTCTCCAATTAATCTTTATGTAAGGTATTGGCTGAGATAAAAAGTCAGTGCCACGAGCGGGATTCGAACCCACGACCTTCGGCTAGATACGCCGCAGCTCTACAACTTGAGCTCTCATGACTTCGATTCTCCCGGACTCTAACTTCCTATCTCAACCCCACCTTTTTAATTTTCCCTCCTTTCTACAATGTCAGTGTCCGAGTTGATGGAAGTCACGATAGCTCAAGTGGTAGAGCAGCGGCGTATGTAGCCGAAGGTCGTGGGTTCGAATCCCGCTCCTGATATTGACTTTTTTATCTCAACAAAAAACTTTAATTAATTGAAAGATATTAATTGGTCAAGCGGACCACGAAAACTAGTGAATTTACTAAGGAATATTTTTGTGTTTCATTCAGTCCGAATTCTTTGATATGTTTTTTGCAAAGCTGGAAATTATTATGATATTTGGTACGGATTTCTTTGTGATTCTGTGTTCAAAGATTTTTTCTTAAAAGAAGCATTCCAGACCATGCAGAGTTGGGATTTTCACCGATTATTCAAATCACGTTGTCGCCCGATCCCAGAGACCTTTTATTACCTAAGTCCAACACCCTAAAAGGTCGGCGGTCGTCGATTTCCTTACAGAACGTTCTCAGCTGTCTTTTAGCAATCTTACATGAATTTTCTTTTAACCTTTCCCGTGTCTGAATTAATCTATGTGGGTGGCCAACGCCTTTTAACCAAATGAACCGTTAAAGCCTAAACGTTCTATCGTGTAATACGATAGTTTTGAAAATAAGAGTCAATGAATACTCAAATGAGCATTTTATCTAAGCTGGGAGATTGTGTTTATCAGCTATGGAGTATTTCAGATAATGCTGTTTATTGCGTTTTGTGTGTTCAAACCTAGTACAGGCCTTTATCCAGAGTTTGAATTTGGTAACTGAGGACATCTAATAAGTTCATCGATTGCCTAAGATCCCGGATGACGAGCATCGACAACTTAGGGCTTTGGTTGTTTTACAGATATCTGAAAGTTACAAAGCTTAGTCATCTATTTGTTGGTAAGCTGAAAGAGGTCATCTACTTTGGACCACCGATAATACTTCAAAATAAATTGAATTATCATCGATAATCGCAAACAAATGTGGGCCAAAGAGTATGCTATGAGGCTCCAATTATGACATGATCTATTCGCTGATAAATTGGACAACTCCAAGGTTGGTGGACATGAGTTGAACTGTAGAACAGACTCTAATAGATCCATTGTATTGTAGGAGCATAGGGTAGGAAACAGTGAGATTTTTTAAGCAAGAATTGTTTTGATTGAATTTGTTTGTTGTCATTTGCTGCTACTAGTTTTGTATTCGATAATAATTTTCATATGTCTTCAACTGTTTATTTCGAACCTGAAAATTTCTGGAACCTGAAAAGTGTTGAATTTTTTTGCTTTAATGTAAATTTTAGACAATTCCGGAATTGGACCAAATTCGCGGGATTCCAACCCACGACCTTCGGCTAGATACGCCGCTGCTCTACCACCTGAGCTATCATGACCTCGATCCACTCGGACAACAACTTCCCATCTCAACCCCAACTTTTGAATTTTCCCTCCTTTTTGCCATTTTTCAAATGTCGTGTAATCTATTTGATTCTCGGCGACAAGTGAAATGGCCACGGAGAACTTTAGTGAAGGTATACTTCATTTTTACCTATTAAATTCACTATTTTCGTAGTCAACTTGACCAATTAATCTATCAATTAATTAAGGTTTTTAGTTGGGTTAAAAAAGTCAGTGTTACGAGCGGGATTCGAACCCACGACCTTCGGCTAGATACGTCGCTGCTTGCAAAGGAGGGAAAATTCAAAAAGGTGTGGTTGAGATGGGAAGTTGCTGTCCGAGTGGATCGAGGTCAAGATAGCTCAAGTGGTAGAGCAGCGGCCTATCAGGCCGAAGATCGTGGGTTCGAATCCCGCTCGTGCCATTGACTTTTTTATCTCATCTGAAAACCTTAATTAATTGTAATATCAAAAATGAATCTTCAAATTATAAGTAAAACTATGTCGTTCTGGAAAGCCAAAAAATAATGATAATAATAATAAACTAAAATAAAATTTTAAAAAATTCTAGAACAAGCTACGCTTTGAAAAGTGCGGTATGTTTACATAACCTATTAAATTCACTAGTTTTCGTGGTCCGCTTGACCAATTAATATCTTTCGACTAATTAAATTCACAATATTATTAGGTGCTTTTGATACATTAGAAAACGTGTTATCTTCCTTTTCTCAACTTTTAAGTTTACAGTTTGCGATTATGTTGGCGAAAGACAGAAAAATTTCTATTTTAAAATTTTGTATTGTGTGATTTAGTTCAACTTATTTCACTTTATGTGAACGTCAAACCTTCATTAATCCAAGAGCCAGATTTGTAAAAAAAAAATTGTGATCTTATTGTTATTTTTAGGGGGCTCTAGTCCCACAATAAAGTATTATCTCTTTCAAAAACGACCGTAAAATCACTTTTATTCATGAGTGTGTGGTGATTAGTGACAGTCGATGATTATTCAGAAATCGTAAGATGCGGTCTGGTGTGATGTAGGTTTCAGAAAAACATTTTCTTTATCGTGCCAACGTTTCGATCTTTATTGAGATCATCTTCAGGGCTCAAAGTGTTTGTCTTCTGTGTAATTGTGCCATTAAAAATATTTTTTTTGCATTGTATAAATTCACTCTTTTCCATATCCTATTTGTATTTGTTAAATTTAAACAATGTTTGTAAATCCCAGGCTCTGAAGATGATCTCAATAAAGGTCGAAACGTTGGCACGATAAAGAAAATGTTTTTCTGAAACCTACATCACACCAGACCGCATCCCACGATTTCTGAATAATTTATTCATGAGTTAATTCCTCAAAAATTCCATTGTAAACTTTTTCTCACCCAAATAATCTTGCCCAACCCTTAACTAATAACTTCCACACCTTCAATCCTATACGGCATCTCAAGCAGAAATGCTCGTACGACTTTCAATCTGAGGAATTTCAATAAATTCAAATAGTGAAATGAAGTGTAATAGAATAATAATATTGATTATTTCCTCCCCTCAATTTACATGTTCCAATTCGAAATTGCAGATTGTAATAACATAATGATTTTTTTTAATAAAGAAATTTCGCTGAACTTTACACCGAAGTATTTGTAAAAACGGTTATTGTAGAGTAAGAGTATCAATTCAGGATTTGAAAAGTATAGTTCTCCCAATGAAGCATTTATGCAGAAGCACGTGGTTTATGAAATTTTACATCCAAAACTGTGCATTAAGAGGTTTCTACTGATTTAGTAATTTTAACACTCAAAAATTTATCCTAACCGTAATTTTCATACACTAGCGCGATTACAAGAGAAAATGCATAGCTGTCCAAGGAAATTTCCTTTGGATTTTCAAAAAAAAATTTGAAACGATTAAAATTTTTTTAAACTTTAAAAATTCTCTCTAAAATGGTTTGGGCTGGGATTTACACTAGAGGACTAGCTTGATTCCATATAGTTAAAGTCCACCTCACCTCGGTCCGTTATGCCCAAGAAATTATCGAGGAATTCATCCCTCAAATCAGGGATCCCATAGGAAGTTATTTTCGATTTTTGAGTGACAATGACACGTTCTTCTTCATTGTTTAGAAAGCCTGGAAATTTACCATCTGCCCTTTCCCCAATGTTTGCAAACCTCAATCCCGTTCAGTACATGTGAAATGCGTTGCAGAGAAGGCTTTTCGACCACCGTCCGCAGCCAGTTGACCTGCAACAACTGAGTGCAGCGTTGCGACATTTATGGAGGAAATTCCTTATGAAATAAGTGACAACTTCATTAACAGCATGCCTAACAGGTTGGCAGAGGTTTTAGCTAACAGAGAACACAGTATTAATTGTTTAAAAAAATTATTGTGTTCGATAAACAAAATTATGAAATTAAAACCTTTGATTTTGTTATTTTAAAATCCCTTAATTAAATTTTCTTTCGGTAAAAAACATAATAATTTCTAATAAATTTTAATGCAATTTATAATAAAAATGTTAGGAAAAGTAAACATTATGAATTTGGCAATATTCCTATTCAATTTTGAACAGATTATCATCAATATTTAAAACGCTGTGTTATTTGCTGACAACGGTAGTCTTACCTCAAATCTCTTTCTTTTAAATAACTGAACTTCTTCATCCGTTGAATTCCAAAACAGGGATAGAATCCGAACCATTTGTAATTTTTTTAATTGTTCCCTATTACAATAATATGCTGTTACTGCTGGAATCTAGAAGTTTTTATTTATTTTGTGACATGTTTATTCATAATAACCGGTTCCAGGAGAAATGTATTTCCTTCCAACTTAAACACGTGAAATTTTGACATCAAAGGAATTGATCGACGGCTTTCCGACATTCCCGTCTAGATATCAATCTAGAGGGTTTGGTGAAGTTTTGGTGAATCCCGTCTGTCGGAATCCGACGCGATTCCATCCGCCTGACGCGCGCCCTTTTAAAAATCACGTGGATAAAAAAAATCCTTTACAACCCTACAAATATGCTTTTAATTGCTACTAGAAGGAGCCGGTTATTATTGAGCCTGAATTTAATTAAGCCATGTATATTCCGAGCATTTCCCGTACGAGCCTTTCGACAGATTGATGAAAGTAATTTTCAAACATGTTTATTTCCAAGACCTCTTGATAAAAAAAGAATCGTTTTTAAACAAAAAATGTAAAAACTTTGATCAATTAAGAGAAACCAACGTTCCAACCTTAATTATAAAACAGGATGAGCGAATTTGTAATGTAATGTAAAAATGTGTGGTGAGCAGTGACCGTTAGTCGATAATTATTCAGAAATCGTGAGATGCGGTCTGGTGTGATGTAGGTTTCAGAAAAACATTTTCTTTATCGTGCCAACGTTTCAATCTTTATTGAGATCATCTTCAGGGCCTGGGATTTACAAACATTGTTTACATTTAACAAATACATGTAGGATATGGAAAAATTTTCTTAACCGACTTCCTTCCCCTCCCCTTCAAAATCCAACATATATAAACATAAAACAGCAATATCTCACTGGCACTCTCAACACGACACGCAAGAATAGCACAATTACACAGAAGACAAACACTTTGAGTGAGTAGAAATACTTTGATTGAATAAAAAAAATATATTTTGCATTGTATACATTCACTTTTTTCCTCATTCTACATGTATTTGTTAAATTTAAACAATGTTTGTCAATCCCAGGCCCTGAAGATGATCTCAATAAAGATCGAAACGTCGGCACGATAAAGAAAATGCTTTTCTGAAACCTACATCACACCAGACCGCATCTCACGATTTCTGAATAATTAGTGAATTTAATAACCTGAACTTAGATCGGTATCTTCAAGTTCCATGAATTTCATTCTCTTCAAACTTCTATCCTTTTCAGTATCAACCAGTACAACGTTCGGTGTGCGAACTACAATCATGTTTAAGATATTTAATTATTAGTATGTATTTAAGCGTTGTAAGTGCCAATTGTTTCTGGTAACATTTTCAGAATTGTTTGTGTCATTATCAGAACAAATGCGAAAAAATACCATTGACAAGAGTGAAATCTACTATTTCAACTCACGTCCCAGCCCCGCAAAAGAAGAAATAAAGTTTTGAAACGTCGCCTTGAAATTGATTTATAATTTTTACATCAACTTGACCGAAAACCTGTCCACATACTGATAATATCCACGGTCATCAAAATGATATGATTATTATTGCGTGGAACTAACGATCCAGCACTCTTTTTAATCCGTAGATGGACAAATCATGTTCAGGGTCCCATTTCGTTCGCTTTTTAAATGTTTAAAATTGATAATTGGACACCGAACGTAAAAAAAACGAAAATCACAATTCGATAGTTTTGATTGTCAGTAAATATCAGATTAACAAATAAATCCTTAATTGTGGCATTCACAACACGACATGCAAGAATGGCACAATTACACAGAAGACAAACACTTCGAGCACTGAAGATGATCTCAATAAAGATCGAAACGTAGGCCGGATAAAGAAAATGTTTTTCTGAAACCTACATCACACCAGACCGCATCTCACCATTTTTGAATAATGTAATGTAAAGCATCTTGATATGCTTTTCATTCATTTTCTTTAATGGTGTTTTTCAAAAAGGCAAAATGTCGATGCATTATAATTCCTCAGAGCATTATGAGTTTTCAGACTATTTGGAATCCTTCCAACATTAACTACACTAAAGGAAAATTGAACTATCCGAACTGTGTGCATTTTCTTTTTGTGCATAATCTCGATCTCATAATAAACGATCAATACTTAATAAAGTAGTAAATTCAACTTCAACTCATTGTACGAATTTCATTTCGAATTAGCATTTTTGCTACGCGAAATCTAGATCGAAAGCTAATAAATAACTTCCATTGCTAGTTAGCTGTGAAGTTTATTATACCACTTCAAAGAGTCAAACCTATATTTATAACATAGGGTTATAACGGAAAGGAAACTTATACCAATTAGCATTAAAGTCGAGTTTACCAGCATAAATCTGTGGACCAAAATGATAATTTTTAATTTGCCATATTTTTTACGCTCTAAATATTAACATGGTTAAAAATAAAACATGGTTTGGGTTATTTGGAAGTATTGTACATTCTTTCCTATACAATGGAAACTCTTATGTTAAAATAGTCCAAAGCCAAAAAAAAAAATTAAACACCCCTATCATCTTACAGGCTTATTAATTCGTGACCTATTCCTTCTCAATTGATCAAAAAATTAACTGAAAAAAGAATTATCGCTTTTGTTACTTCCAACATTTTTCTAATCCATCTATTTGGCTTTCGAGATCATCAATGAACTAATATTATACAAATTAAAACTATTTTTACTTCAGGCCTATTATTTGATTGTACGATCATACCTTAAGGGGAGATTTTTCGCAGAAAATAAGGGATCGGAGAATTCTGAGATGAATCAAGGGCTTCAAGTGTGCCACAGGGATCAATTTCACTCCAGCGAATATTTGGTGATCGTGAGATAGGGTCTGTTGTGAGTAGGTTTTAGAAAAACATTTTCTTTATCATGCCAACGTTTCGACCTTTATTGAGATCATCTTCAGAGCCTGGGATTTACAAACATTGTTTAAATTTGACAAATACATATAGAATGTGGAAAAAAGTGAATTTATACAATGCTCGTGACACTGACTTTTCAATCTCAACTAAAAACCTTAATTAATTGAAAGATATTAATTGGTCAAGCGGACCACGAGAACTTGTGAACTTTCATATATTGTTGAGAGGGTATATAATATATGTAATATTAAAGTTTTCGTGGTCCGCTTGACCAATTAATATCTTTCAATTAATTAAGGTTTTTAGTTGAGATAAAAAAGTCAGTGTCACGAGGGGGATTAGAACCCACGATCTTCGGTTAGATAGGCTGCTACTCTACCACTCGAGCTATCGTTTAATTCTCGGCGACAAAAGAAATGGCCACGGAGGAAAATCAAATAGATTATACGACATTTGAATAAGAGCAAAAAGGAGGGAAAATTCAAAAAAGGTGAGGTTGAGATGGGAAGTTTGTGTCCGAGTGGATCGAGGTCACGATAGCTCAAGTGGTAGAGTAGGGCGTATCTAGCCGAAGGTCGTGGGTTCGCATCCCGCTCGTGATATTGACTTTTTTATCTCAACTAAAAACCTTAATTAATTGAAAGATATTAATTTGTCAAGCGGACCACGAAAACTAATGAATTTAAAGAGTTTTGATCTTTATTGAGATCATCTTCAGGGCTCAAAATATTTTTTTCTGTGTAGATGTGTCATTCTTGTGTGTCGTGTTGAGCGTGCCGACACACAAGAAAGACACATTCAACACGGAAAATAACCACTTTGAGCCCTGAAGATGATCTCAATAAAGATCAAAACTCTTTAAATTCGTAACGTTGGCACGATAAAGGAAATGTTTTTTCTAAAACCTACGTCACACCAGACCACATCTCACGATCTCCAAATAATCATTAACTGACGGTCACTAAACATCACACATTCACTCCAGTGTTGTACCAGAAATGAGAATTCACTGCCACATACGCGTATGCCACCGCCATATTAACAAGTCACCCTTCTTGTACATTCTCTTATATTACAAAACCACATATCAATAATAGAAAACTGGACCAATCTTCGGAAAACAAAGTTTAACACCTCAAAGGCACAACACATCACATGTAAACTCCGCCATGAGATTTGTCCTAGTATGTACTAACGACCCTCTTCGTCAATCCGTCGATGTTGCCTATTAGGACTTACATTTGATAGAAGACTAACTTGAAATCAGCTTACGATTTATAACCACCAATTAACCAACGATTTAAAATGCTTTATTCCTACTGTACGATCAAAATCACCGTTAAAATCAAAATTTTCGAGGTACTTTATCAAACCTATTTGGACGTACGGGTACCAAGTTTACGGATCGGCCGAATATTCCAATATTGAAAAATTACGAAGTTTAATATCGAAGATTTCCATTATTCACCCATTCATATTCACTTCACTGCGGTCTTCGTATGGCAACTGTTTCCATCAAAACTGCAAACGTTTTCAAAGTAAATTTCAAGATAGCACTAACACAAAAATACAATGCTTGGATGATCTCCCGTCTAGCTTGGATTTTGGAGTCCGTATCAGTGGTACAATTATTAAGATTTTAATGTATGCTGACGATGTAGTCTTCATAACAGATTCATAACTGGGTTGCAGAAAAATATTAGTCTCCTGGAATCATACTGTGATCAATGGAATCTCACTGTCACCCTGGCTAAATCAAGGATAATGGTGTTTAGAAGAGGAGGCAGGCCTGCCAAGGCCGAGCGTTAGTTTTTCCAGGGTGAGAGGGTTGATGTGGTTAACCAATATAAATATCTTGGAGTTTTCCTAACTTCCAGACTCTCTTTTACCCCTCATCTAAAATCCAAAGCTTCAGTGGCGAAGGTTGCTTTGACTAGAACATGGTGTTACTTTTTGGCCCAGAATCTAATCCCGGTTTACTCTAAGTACAAGGTATTTAATGCAGTGTGCCGTTCTGTTATGTGTTGTGCAGGACAGGTGTGGGGGTTCCAGGATTATGAAGTGATAGAAATAGTGCAACGTTTTTTTATTATGAAGATCTTCTCACTGCCTAATTCTACTACAAACTATATGCTTTATATGGAGACGGCAGATAAAATTTTCCTTTTTACACTTTCCCTGCATTTTTCATTTGTTTTAAGGGTACTTAAGGGCCCTGTTGCCCGAATCTCCAAAATTACTGCTCTCGAGGTTATTAAATCTAATCGTTCTTGGTTTCGGCAATGGAATACTTTAGCTTCTCAATATGGTTGCAATTTTTCTTTTTGTTTAGAAAACTTCGAGTTGGCCCAATTATACCATGAAACTTTTGTGCAGACTATACGTCAACATGGTGTGAGTTGTGAGCATCGAGCTCAGGTCTCCAACAGTTATCTTCTCTTTAAGGCTCTAGACCACTCTAAAGAAACCTTTAACCTAAATGTTCAACCTAGTGGGTCTATAAAACTTCCGACTCTTCGATGGCTTCTTAAACTCAGATGCGAGCAAGTGTTCCTCAATTCTGTGCCATGGAAGGAAGACGACGGAAATTTCTTGTGCACGCTCTGTAACCTAAGAGTTAGGGAAGATATCTTTCATCTTGGTGCCCAGTGTCCCATACTGTCTGAACTCCGTATACTGTATCTAGGCTATAAATCGCTTTCCAGGTCTCAGCTGCTTGATCTGTTAAATATCGTGGATATGGAGAGGTCGAAAGGTCTAGCACACTATGCACGTCATGCCTGGCAATATAGGTACGATTATAATACCGAGTCATAATTGTTTAACTTGTATCTAAAATCAGCTAGTTTTTATAATTCAGTTTTTACTTATAGTTTTCTATTATTACCATTATTATATAGTTTATTTTTATTTTTTATTTTTCGCTCGCCTGAAAAAGAACTTGAACTGCTTTTAATATTGTATATTATGTAATGCTTCTCTTTAATGTAAATAAAGCATGTTATCTATCTATCTATCTATCTAACATAAAAATACAATTTCTCCATTACAATTACTCCATCGACAGCTGAAAGGAATATGGATGAGAGACCTCTTAAACGATAATCCAGAGCGGCTGACAAAGTGTAGTTTTCGCTATAACGCTATGAACGTCGAAATTAAATCAAATCTAATCCTGAACAAGCATAAGATCAATTATTTGGTACGTCAACAAATCGAAGTGTCCAGTCAGGAGGTTATCAAGCGAGTGAAGACGGACCAATAAGTGACGCTAGGCCGGTTCAGCATGAGTTCACCGACTCGCGGATCTGCACCAATCCTCAACTCTAAATCAAATCTACCGTTCATTTCTAAAACTAGATATAAATACATCTAGAAAAAAATATTGTATAGAAAGGAAATATAATTATGCAATCAAGTTAAAAAATAAATATTAAAAAATGTTTGGAGCAAGAACAATGTAAAAATGTATAAAACATTCTTTTTTTATGTACATATTACTGCATATTTCCATTCTGACACTCGAACTTTTTCTTTACAATATTTTCCTTCTGGATGATGTGTGTAGGCTGTTGATCGTTTCCTGCAGGACAGACATACAGAGAAAAGCACCGACTGAACCACTGATGGCGAAATGGTGCAACCGGTCTGATAGAACAAACTAGCAAGTGATCTACATGATCAAAATCGATCAACCCTTTAAGGGTCTCTAAAATTGGTAGGCGATGTAAGATTTCACCGGCCAATTAAAATTTTTGCTGCGTCATCAACGAAATAGTAAACTTTCTCATAGCCCGAAAGAAAGAACAACTTCTCTATTTCTACTCGATAATCCACACCGATTTTCCTGGACAACTGTTGAATTCGATTGTTGTTTAATGAATAACAATTTCCCTTTCTAGAATCTGATTTTAAATTATTTTTTCCTACCAGGAGAATCTTTGGCTACAATATTTCTAGTTTTAGGAAAAGTTATTAAAGGAGATTTTTATTTATCCAAACAAATGCGCTACTGTGTTATTGTATTCAATACCGAAAATTTAAACAGTGGTACAATAAAAAATCTAAGAAAGCTTGTGTGCATCTGAATGTTCTGGTATATTAATCCATTTATGTTTTAGAGGTCAATTGATCAAGTTATTTCTTTCAATTAATTATTCTTGTTTATGTAAGGTTTTTGGTTGAAATAAGAAATTCAGTGTCACGAGCGGGATTCGAACCCACGACCTTCGGCTAAATACGCCGTAGCTCTACCACTTCAGGGCTCAATAAAGATCGAAACGTTGGCACGATAAAGAAAATGTTTTTCTGAAACCTACATCACACCAGACCGCATCTCACGATTTCTGAATAATTATCGATTAACGGTCACTAACCACCACACATTTAACCAATACCTTTCATAAATACTAATTAATTGATAATAATATATATATTATTGTAGTTTTCAGCCAGTTTTTGCCATGAGCGGTATTATGGTATATGCTGAGCAGTGTTTGATGCGCCAAAAATCATGCCTTATGCCAGCCCCCGGCAAAAAAAATGCTTTTCAGTATTTCAGGCTGATATTCTTAACAATTAATTTTACGAAACAACAACGGCCAGAAAATAATCTCGTGGAAATAGGTATTAAAGACAGTTATGTCTCTCATCCCTGAAAGGCATCTTCTTTGGTAAAATAAATTTTACAAAAGATATTTATTTATCTTTGATGCACTAATTGTTTATCAATTTAAAAACTAACCTACTGTATAGTCTGTTAATTCTAAAAAAAATTAACTAAAAGCATACATACATAAAGAAGAAGCCAAACGCGACAAGCAATTTTTACCGGTCACTCGAATTTTGGTGTTTATTTCAAAGATTTATATTTTTATCGTTATATTAATTCAACATACTTATTTTATTGTAAATTAAATTAGAAAAAATCAGAAATTCTTGAGTTTTAATAAAAATTAAATAATTATGGTAGTTTAAAAAAATCGCCAAAAAACCGGAAGTAATTTATTGATAGATTAAAATTTAACTATTTCTTATTTGCTTTTTTTTCTTAATATCGCGCAATGCCTTCGGTTGCCTGAAGGTTCTACGTCTCTCAGGCATTGAGTAAATAAACTTTTGAAGCTATTCAACATTTTTTGGAGGCGGCAACAATGTCTAACCCGTCTCTTTAGCATATGAGATTCACTTCAGGATAATTTGCTGACCAAGTGATCCCTACGTCCTCGAAGTAATGGGTGACAACTCGAGCTACATGCGGTCGAGCATTATCACGCATTAACACGAAATTATCCACAATAAATGGAGCGAATAGAACTACAGCTTCCAGAAGAACTTCCTCAGTGTACCGTACTGCAGTTAAATATCCATTCTGTATGAAAATCACGCCGTAAAAGACCATAAGTGACTGCCTTTGTAAAAGCTGTAACTCATGGCTCATGAAGGAAAGCGTTCTCCATACACGTTCCTGAGTATCTACCACAAACCAAGCCGGCATTTAAATGCAAAAAGAACAGCTCCCATTGTTCAGGCATCCAAGCCAGATGCTGATTTGAAAATGAACGTAAATCATCCAATCTCTCGTCCGTAGAAAACCTGATGTGGTACATCTAGACACCAGGCTATTTTCACGGTCTTCTGATGTTGTAGGATCCTTACGTTACGCTTGGAGTTCACTACCTTTCAAGGAGTAAAATAACGGTTCCGTACTGCAGTAGGAACAATAAAATGATCGTCTCATTATGTAAATTGATCGACCACTACCTTCTCGTCCATCGGTGAGACTTCCGGTGACTTCTAAACTGCTGTAGACCATCGATGCTGACCTCCCCCAAGCCTTGGGCTATAAAAGACTACGTCCGTCATTGGCCAAAGCATCTACCTCGGCGAGATCTCCACTTAAAACAATTTAAAAAAAGAAAAAGTTTAAATTTACTCAAGGTTATTGTTTCATTAAAGAAAGCAATTTAAAAGATCACTTAATCCACTCGAAAAGTTGGTTTTGTAAAGGATGAAATTGAACCTATTTTCTTTATTTTTTAATATAAAGAGTGGAACAGGAGTAGTCACACTCTACTGGTGTCCTCTTTTGGGAGCTGTCCTCTAAAGAGAAATTTTTATAACAATGTATGGCTATATAGCGATATTAGTAGATTTAGATGTACATTTTCATTGACCTTACTATCTTATAAAATTATACCTCCGCTATTGTGGTAAGAACGATAAAACCACGTCCGACGTTTGCCAAAATTTATTTAATTTATTTAAATTTTGAATTTATTTAAAAAACAAAGATTTAAGAAATTATATATTTAGGAAAAGAATTTTTTAAAAATTAACTCACTCGAAAATGAACTGATTTCCTTTTCTTTTTTTTAATCTAAAGAGTGAAAATGGATTAGTAATACTCTCTAATTGTAAACAACTAGTTATTTATTTTTTTGTTCTTTTTTACGAGTGTTCGAACAGCAGAGGTCATATAAACCCTCGGGCGTTTTTGAAAAAAAGCCCATTTGTAAGTATGTCGGGTTTGAATGCAGGGCCGCTGGATTCGAACCCGGGACCTTTACCTTACAGTGTTGAGCGCCGTGTCAACGCCTAAACCGTTGCGGCCACTGACGCCCCCAACAACTATTTATTAATGTTGTGTTTACGTTTTAAGCCAATTATTAATCTTTATTAATAAAGATAATAAATTTTTTTTAGATAGATAAGATAATAAGGTTTTTTTTCCTTTGAGGGTATATGTATCCTGATGGCGGACGTAAATTAAGTAATATATTTCGATTTAAAAATTCAGGCAGATCGTTCTGGATAACTGTTGAATCGGGAAACAATGACGTAAAATTATACCAGACTTACGTAAATTTTTGGATCTTTTTTGGGCAAAGTCGATTTTTATGAACTGCGCCATATCCCAGAAACATTATTTAAAGTTTTCATCTCACGTTACTAATCTTTATTGGAAAAAAAAGATTAGGTTGGGAAAACAACTTCTAATGTTCCATGGATGATTTTGGATGAGTAGGTTTAAGCCGTTACAACCCCCGCTTTCATTGTCTTCCAGGGAAAAAAAATCCCCTCGAAACTTGGCAAACCACCTCTGGCACACTCAGCACCTTCATCATATTCATAACATATATTGTTCTGCCCACTTCTCCGGCTCTGACAGTAAAGCAGGATTAAGCAGCAAAAATAGACTTTATTTTCCCATGCTCGCCAACGGTAAGGATGAATGAAAGCGTTTGTAAATAATATAATACATGTCTAAATAAGGAATTTATGGGGGCGATCGTATACATATAATATGGATTTATTTTTTGGGAAATATAGCGTGAACGTTATTCAATTTATATCTTGAAATTGTATTAATTTTTTTAAAGATTTATTTGTAATAAATTTACATAGAACACATTTCTTTAACTTTCAAGGGAAGTGGCGGTGCACTATCACATCCCGTTACAATAATTGATCTATTTGATCCCTAGTCTAAATATAGAGGTTTTAACAATATTGTTCTCGTGGAAAATTACAAAAAAAAACACACAAAAATAGGATATCAGCAAAACGAAATTACGTACATATTGAATTGAGTAGCTTTAGCGATGTCACAGGAGTAAATGATATGTGCAATTATCATAACAACATAAAAATAATAAAATATAACAGTAACTTGGCATAGGATAATCAATTCAAGTTTAATCAAATTAAATAAATAAGTAAATAAATGAAAAACAAATAAGGTAAATACATTAATAAATTAGAAGATTAATAATCAAACATGTTGGAGAGAGAGGTTTTCGTGAAAAGAAATTGAAATAAACAACCTGGGGCGTCGGTGGCCGCAATGGTTTAGGCGTTGACACGACACTCATCACTGTAAGGTAAAGGTCCCGGGTTCGAATCCAGCGGCCATGCATTCGAACTCGACATACTTACAAATGGGCTTTTTTCAAAAACACCGGCACCCCGAGGGTTGATATAACCTCGGCTGTTGCGAACCCTCGTAAAATAAAAATTTAAAAAAAAAGTAACCAACCACCTCGGGTTTACCTCACCCGTATCCCACTGGTTCAATGTAGGGATTAGTTTTCCTGATATCAATTATTTTCAGAAAATATTAATAAATTAAGTATATATTGTTATTAAATTAAGTAGATAGTTATCCAGAATATTTAAGTCTCCTTTCTTTCCCCCTTCCTCTTTTTTCTTTAACCTCCTGTAGAAATTAAGAAATTCACATAAAATAAAATAATTAAAATAGAATAAACCGTTGAATCGTAAATTAGTAACAAACCTATTTTTAAATTCTGAATGTAAGCAGCATGCATATGAGGTGAATAACAATTCAGTTTTCTTTGAAAAAGAAAAAAAATATTCTCATTAATTTTAATTTAACACGAAACAAATTAAATGAACTTTTATCTTGAATATAAAGAAATAAAGTAAAATGAAATAAACTTTAATCTTTATAAACAAAGAGAAATTAATTGAAATTAATGTATTTAATTTTCTTTAAGAAATAAAATTTATTGAAAATTCACTAGTTTCGTGGTCCGCTTGACCAATTAATATCTTACAATTAATTAAGGTTTTCTGTTAAGATAAAAAAGTCAATGGCACGAGCGGGATTCGAACCCACGATCTTCGGCTTGATACGCCGCTGCTCTACCCCTTGAACTATGGTGACCTCAATCCACTCGGACACCAACCTCCCATCTCAACCCCTCCTTTTTGCCAATTTTCAATTTCATTCTGATTGCCAATTCAAATGTTGTGTAATCAATTTGATTCTCGGCGACAAATGAAATGGCCACGGAGAGCTTTAGTGAAGGTATACTTCATTTTAAACTTATTAAATTCATTAGTTTCGTGGTCCGCTTGACCAATTAATATCTTACAATTAATTAAGGTTTTTATTGAGGTCACGATAGCTCAAGTGGTAGGGCAGCGGCGTATCAAGCCGAAGATCGTGGGTTCGAATCCCGCTCGTGGCATTGACTTTTTTATCTCAACTGAAAACTTTTATTGAAAATGTCTTGTCTTCAAAGAACGTGCTCGTTAACAAAGGGGTAAAATAAATAAAAAATGGCAAGCTTGCATGCAATATAAAAGTAATAAAGAAACTTAAGCGATGAAGATGTGAGGTGAAGCAGGATGTTGTCGACGACGGTCTACGATGACAATCGATGAAGAAAATTTGCAGTTAACGTCGCAAGAACAGCAACGACATATGACGTCACGATAGGTAATGCCCGTCTTTCGCCGGTTGCCCCTGAAGGTGTTGAAATCGATAAGGGGCGATACGAAATCGATACAAAAATCGATAGGCCGATGGATATAAGACGGTGTCTCCCCGTCAAAGGACTGGCTCAATCAGGGCCAAGCGTCCGTGATAAACTGGTAATCCATAAGGTGTTTATCCTTTTAATCCTTTGGTGGGTCGGCATATGAAGATAAAATTAGAAATAAACTAAATATTTATCATCAAATACATGCGCAATTAATGCAATCAATTAAAAAATAAAATGTAATGAAGGAGAAAGGCAAAAAAAGGAAGTGAAAGATAAAAAGTTGGAGAGTTTACAAAACACCGCCTTAACAAAACAAATATGCAAAATATGTACATGTTCGTATACATATTTTACAAAATTGCAGTGTGCATACATGCACATACATAGACATCTTTACTGCTATATTAGCCTGGTTATTAGTTTAATATATGTTTTATTCTCCTGTGCTTCCAAATGGTATTATCATTTAATTATTGAATCAAAGTAAAATATTTCCATTATTCGTTGTGGTTTTATTAATTCATCGCTTTTTTTACTTTATTTACTTGTAAAATAAAACATCCCCGGATAAAAACTTCTTCACGTTAAGTAAATGACCGTGGTGTCTGCTGTTCAGCAGGCTGATGCCGTAGCGTCGGTAAACTTTTTGCAAGGAGGGCGTCCTCATCTCTCTGGAGGGTTGGCACAATTAAATTTGCTATACGTGCCAAAGGGACGATTTTAATTGGGCTCTTCTCTGAGAAACTATAAGCGAAATTTATAGTCTTTTTTTCGAGAAAGTCATCCCGCCGGGCGGTTCTCATTTTCTCTCTTGGCGGAGTGATCTTTAATTGGCAACTTTGACGAAGTACTAATGTTTCGAAAAGTGAAGATTCTAGATTGCTTAGTACACAAATTATTTCTGCAATTATACAGTTATTCTACCTATTTACTTTGATTTTTTAAATGAACGATCAAGAAACATCAATTTGTTACAACAAACTTAGTTTGAAGTATAATATAATCAATTCGAACGGGAGATTCTGCTTGATAAATTGATTATTAAAACACTTTTCAAGCTTCCTCGTTAAACAAAATATAAAAAAGTACAGTTTTAAATTCTGTTTTTGTATATTTTTAATTGTCCATCTAAGCTCCATTTCATGTTACTCTGCGTGAAAATATTTGGGCCGTCTAGCCTCGCGGTGTTCAATATTTGATAACTTTTATAACTGAAACATCACCAACTTGAATGCTCCGTCTGAAAAAGCTCAACCCCCAATTATAACCCTGATCGTTTTTTGATCGTTTGTAGAATTCATTTCCATATTTTACTGTCATTGCCGACAGGCCTAGGGTTGGTAACAAAAAGATTTATAGACACCGGAGAAATGCTAATTGACGATTTTGTGTTTATTTATGGTTCTGACGTGGGTGGAGATCCAGTAATTCGAGAATAACTTTGCCCCACAAAAAATTATATATGTATAATTATGGCCTTTTTCATTCAAGCTCGCCATCACTCTTGCAAACGAAAGCCCAAATCTTTCAAAACATGTTTTGAAAGCTGAAACAAGTCTAATTTATATACAGGAGCATGTTATTATCTTATACATAAATCCATAAAATGGAATTTCAATTGTTTTTTAATAGTGATGCTTTTTAATTTACTATTTTATCGTTTCTTTCTTAGCGAAAATACATAAAAATATTTCCAAATTATGATTTTACTTGCCATGTTTTTTCAGAGACTGAACACCAGTTACCCCAAGGAAAACAAGCTACACGTTCTCTAACTGTTTTTGTTATTTAAATTCTTACCTTATTATTTCCTTTTATATATTATATACAAAATCAAAAAAATAATTCATATAAAATAATTGTTGCTTTGAAAAATAGGTCTGTAATTTTTTTCCTTTCAAAATTTTTTTATTTATTAAAACTAGTTTTATTAGACCAACCATTAATTTTACAATAATATTATGGAATAAATAATTGTTTACATTCTTATAAANATCGATTGTGAGCGACGGAACATGGCCCACCTTTTTGTTTGTAAAGATTAGCTGAACTGATTTATGTTGATTTAGCTTGATTTTCCATTTTTTTGTCCATTCGTTTATCTTATTATGCATTTTGGAGGATTTTGGTTGAGTGGGTGATAGTCGTTCCTACTGACATCACCGCTGTGTCATCTGCAAACGGAGTTTTTAGTCCATCTTACTTGTTATACACAAGTGATTTTTCGAAAATAGAAATACAATTCGGAAAATCACTGGTGTATAACAAGTAAAGCAGTGGCTCTAATATGCTACCTTGTGGCACTCCTGCATTTATTGTTTTTAATTTTGAATATTGACTCTATACAGTCTGTCAGTTAGGTAGAAACCGATAATATCGACATACTGCTTTGGTAGCATACCTTTCAGTTTATTGATGAGTCCTTCGTGCCAGACCTTGTCAAAAGCTTGTGAGACATCAAGGAAGATAACAGAACAAATTTGTTTTTCTTCAAGAGATTTTTCTATTAAGTTCGTTACTCGGTGAATTTGGTCTATTGTTGAATGTCTTGTTCGGAATCCAAATTGGTGGTCAGGAATGATTTTCTTTTTTTCTACAATGGGTTTTATTCGTTTTAATAATAACTTTTCGAAGAGTTTAGACACTATCTTTAGTAGCGATATTGGTCTATATGATTTGACCTCGTTCGCCGGTTTTTCTTTTTTTTTTTAAATCATAATGACTTCTGTGAATTTCCAGATGATGGGAACATAAAAAATAGGTCTATATGTGGATATAGTCAAATTCTGTCAAATTGAGTAAAGAAAGTACAATTATCATATTTTTCTTATAAATTAGTATTTCCATTTAAACTTGCTTGCTATGTTGTTTGTAATTTTTCCTGCATTGCCTTACGTTAATAATTATTAATATTTAATTATATTATTTTAATAATGGTTCATAATATTGACTTATTCTTTTATTGATTTTAAGAATTATGGCTGATTAAAAGGCAAGTCTTGAAACTTAAGCAGGAAAACAACTGAGAGGAATATTTAAAAATTATGGAATGCATCATAAGAAGGTTTTGGAATCTCATTGATTGGGGAACAAGATGTTAGAGCCGAACTGACGGTAAGCCTAGGCAAATATGGTTCAGTTTTCCAGTTTGAAAACAGCGATTGAACAATGCGCCAGAGAAAAGGCTAGCAATACATACCCGGAAGATAGTCATTTTCTCCGACAGCCAAGCAGCACTTACGGACCTAGCCTCATGTGAGGCGAAGGCAAAGAGTGTTTGAAACTTCCCGAAGGCCCTGACGGAAGTCAGGGACACTAACGACCTGACCCTTGTATGGGTCCCTGCCCGCTGGACAATTCGGGGCATAGCTCTGCCCTCTGGACAATTCGGGGCATAGAAGCAAAGAAAATGTTGGCCAAAAAGGGGGCCAACATGGACTGTCTGGGCCCAGAACCCTATTGCGGCTTAACAGCCTTCCACAAACGAGGATACATCATAAAATGGTTGAGTCCAAAACCTGGTGGAACAATATTACAGTTATGAGGCACGCGAAGAGGTTCATAGAAGGGCCATCTGCAAAACAAATGAAATACTGGAAGGCAACCGCAACCGAACCAGGATTCTGGTTGGACTACTGACAGGGCATGTTTTCCCTTATACTCGGCCGTCCTAAAAAGGACAATGAGGATCTTTAACGTCCGCACCTTGACTATTCGGCCTTATCGGACGTTTTGATTCTCAAGATGAGAGCTGACGCACCTCCACATACAACATACCAAGAGCCAAGACAACCTCGCTCCCCGCTTGCCCATTCCGAGTGGTCGGGTCTGCATAAGCATCAGACCGTATGCCGCGCGCAATGGGCTACCTAAGCCGAAATACATCAGCCTGGTCTGCCGCACAGTCCTTTGATAGAGAAGGCCACCCTAGCGTCGAAACGACCGGATCCGCTCCGGCCGCGGTTTTGTTTAAAGTGGAATTGCTAACCACCCCCTAGAGGAGTACGGTAAAAGCCTCCAATCGAGCTCCCTACGTTCAACGCCAACTCGAGTAGGAGCAACCGATTCACTACCCGTTCCCATCCGCCACTACTCACGCATTCAAGAGACTTTTCAGCATAATCATAGAGTCCTCAACGCTTATACGTTGCCGTCCGATCCGCCGTATCCCGTGAGGCCGTGTGTATAACGGTGGTCATTCGTAAGTTTCGTGCGAAAGTAACAGGATAACCTTTTCTCAAATTCCCGCCAGGGGCGTCACCATATCCAGTGTAACAGGGGCTGAATTTTGGAACATTTCTGTTACCCCGTAGTACTGGTTATGCACCCTCCCCTGTATATGCAGACAGGATCTGGTGCCCTAACTCTCGTGTGTCTCTGATAAGGCACCCGCCGCCCATGCCGACCAGAAGCCGACACGAGTACAGCTTGTGCTTTAGAGAGGTTGCCACGCCCTCTGGGCTACACCATTATTTTGCGCCCGGACACCCAACTTGTACCCACTTTGTAACCAAGGGTTGGGAGGGGTCACAGGATTGAATGAAGGAACCTGGATTAAGAAAGGGACGTGGATGAGGACACGAGGTGCACCTTTTCAGGGCCTTAACCACATTGTACCACCCGTTGTCGTTGTGGTACCACATTGAGTGGGCCACAAGTCCCAGGGTGGATTGACAGGGCACTGCCACTTAAGAGGACACATGCACCGGATAAGAGTACAGACTGAAGAACAACTGTGCAGATACTGCCAGGAAGAGGAGGAGACCGCAGAACACATTTTATGTTTCTGTGAATCCTATGTACGTGAACGTTCTTGGGACTAGGACAAGAAAAACCACAAGAAAGATGCAACACCAAGGAATCGCTGGCAAAGCTGTGGAGGCTGGTTAATAACCTGAAGCTGGCCAGTGAGTTAATAACAGGGGAGCACAATTGATCTATGCAGGTCGAGGCGCAGTAGGACTTGTAGCCGCTTCTTTTATCCCTATCCCTAAGATGTTAGAGAGCAAAAATTTGTATAAATCAGGCAAAACACGGTTACTCTAACTTGCAATAGAAATTCTTTGTTTGGGTAATCACGAATTTACACATTCATTCTTGCAAAATAAACACTAATAATACTAAATATAAAAAAGGCATGAAAACATCGTCATAAAATTTATTTCGCTCGTTCACATTACTAAACATACAGTCGAGAGAAGGTGTTGGATATCCGGGGAAAAGAGTCTTGCTAGATAGATTTAGAAAATATTTGTCAAACTGTTTTTTACTTGTTTTCTAGCAGGGAAGTTCCTATTTTCCTGTCACGGAGTCGTTAGAGGAAGGACTGTGTTTTACAAAGTTAGCCCTTTCTTATCGAAAAAGTTGGAAAGGCGATTTTTCCGATGTCTCAATTCGCCGACAACACAAATTCTCCAGGATTGTTGTGAATTGCGACCGGGAATCTATTAACGAGACAATATTCTCAAGTACGTCAGATTACGACCTACGGAGGGCTCTTCGGATTAATAAAATGTTTTTTACATGAGCCCTGTAATTTATTATTGTTTGGTATAAGCCCTTGATATAAACGCTGGCACCATTTCTAAATCTCAGTTTATGCGACAGCATAGGAACAACGCTTACTTTTACAATGGATTGTATACATCGATAATACGGTTCAATAAAACAAGATTATCCTCCGGTCTGGAAATAACCGTTTCAACGAATAGTTTGTTGTTAATATTCGTTTATAATAAAATAGGAGACATCAGGTGCGATTAAATATTCACAATTAGTATGCAAGGACATGCTTTTCAGAATGTTCTAAAGGGACCCCTAAAATACAGCATAATTTCAATATGATGTTTCACTTATCTCCCTAAATAACACTATCGCCTATCACTGATATGAATTTTCTTTACAATATACGAGTATCGTTATGTGAAAAAGCCCAATATTGCCTTCAATATTGCAAGTGAGCGTTGAATAATAAAATCAGGCTCGGGGCTTTAAAAAAAAGTATCACAAAGGCGAAAAGCAATAACTTATTATCTAACCAACAAATATTTTTATATATTTTGGGCTTTGCACGATAAACCTACTTCTTATAAAAACAAAATTTATTAAAATAGTTTTATTAGTAAATAACAATACAACTATTAAACAATAAAATTGAATAACAGTCATTATTTCAGAGTTATTTCACTGTTTCTGCTTTCTTATATTCACTGATCGATTACATGTTCCAAACATCAATTCATTAATCTGAGAAGCCATGTGAGACATACAAATTGCAAACACGTACATATATTTTTTTAAAATCATTATTGGATTGATTATTCGGAATCGTGAGATTTTCTTTATCTTGCCAACGTTTCGATCTTCATTGAGATCATCTTCAGGGCCTGGGATTTACAAACATTGTTTACATTTAACAAATACATATAGGATGTGGAAAAAGTGAATTTGTACAATGGAAAAACATACTTTTTTTGTGTTTCATTATATTATACTTTGATTGAATATAAAAAAAAATATTTTTTTGCATTGTATAAATTCACTTTTTTACCCATCCTACATGTATTTGCTAAATTTAAACAATGTTTGTAAATCCCATGCCCCGAAGATGATCTCAATAAAGATCGAAACGTTGGCACAATGAAGAAAAGGTTTTTCTGAAACCTAGGTCACACTTGACCGCATCTCACGATTTCCGAATAATCATAGACTAACGGTAACTAATCACCACACATCTCTATATTGATAAAGTTAGACGGGTACAAATTGAGAAAAAAGCCGTTTTGGATTTGTTAGGCTCAAATCCACACTTGTACGTACATACGAACAAACACGTGCAGAGTTGAACCTATAGCTTCTCTCAGATCAACGGCAAACCCAGTTTTTGGAATTTAGTTTCGAAAATCACCCACCACGGGTGTTGGCAGTCTGGGGTCAGACCTCGGTATTATCCATCCAGACGCGATGGCTGGGGAGGATGCGGTCAACAGTTAAGTCGATACAACGCATGAGGTACCAAGCACCGTCAGCGAAACCGTTTACTGTGATCAAGAAAAGTGTAACGCTTATCACTGAACCCTGAGGGACTCCATTCTATCGAACAAAATCCCTGGGCAGCAAGGATACTCCTGTTACACTGTTCAGCCCCTGTTACACTGGGAATGGACTCGTAGTTGGCCGTGGCGACACCCCTGGCGGGTACCTGGAGAAGAGGACTGTGACCTTCGCACGAAACTTGCGTACGACCTGGCCTTAGGAACTAAGATAATTTGCTTGTAAATCCGTAAAATTGATTGTATGTCCCGACATTTCCGAAATATCGCTAATCTCCTCGCCGTATCATACGCCTTCCGGAATTTAAAGCATACGGCCGTAGCGTGCTCTTTATTCAAAAACATCTTCTGAATATAACTTTCGAGGAGGCGAGCATAATCAACTGCGGAACGATCCCGTCTGATACTTGTAAACTCCTTTTGTCTCAAGAAACTATGTAAAAGACCGTTTACCATGGACTCTAGGAGTACGCTCAGGCAGGTTGTCAGAGATATCGGTCTGTAAGTTTTGGCAGATATGGGTCCTCGTCCATTCGACATGAATGACATACCAACCGTCAGGATATGAGCCCGTATCCCATATTTTGTTGAAGAATTCCAACAAGCTATGCTTTTCACCCAAGGGAAGGTTTCGCAGCATTTCATATGGGATACGTACCCAGAAAGAGAGAGAGAGAGACAGAGTCCAGATTTTGACTTGTTAGTCATCCAAGACACCTGAAACCAGCCCCGACGGCGCACCTCCGACTGCCTTTCATTTTCACCGTGGCTCGATTTTTCCACGGTAGAACAGTCAATACATTTAAACGCGGTAAATTTGTTTTGTAAAGACTTGGTCGTACCCGAGGGGAATTTAATTATAGATTCAAAGTTCAAGTTGGATAGAATCAACGACCAATTATACAAAAATCAAGGTAATTTAATAACACTTTTGATTAAATAGATATCTTGAAAATGCTTCTTACACTTTTAACAGTTTTGGTAATCAAGATACATATTTCGATCAAATATTTTAAAATTATGATGTTCAATTTTTAATTAATTATATAAGTTAATTTAAGCATTTGTTTCATGCGGCTTACAACAATATTTTTCTGTCACAAGTGTTGTCCGACAAAAACGGTTCTGGAGAGTAAAGGCGAGTGTAGGAATTTAACAAAAAATGTTAAATTATTACAAACAGAGGAATTATATTTAGACCGGGCCCCGTAGGATGTGTAAATTTGTTCTATGCAGTAAAATGTGTTGATGACGGTGGGGAGGGGCGATTTATGTTTTTACAGAAAGAGGTTTCGTTACCGGCGGGCGGTTTTAATTTTAGAAATGATCCATCCTTTGGAGATTTTGTAAGATTATCTTATTGCCGCCCATAAAAAAATCTAAATAAATGATCTAAACATTGAGTTCAACAGGAAAAGTGGACAAAGTTATTAACAATAATTAATTATAGGGGTACAATATCTAAATATGACCTTAAAAACGACCTGGATAAGTTTATAATATAATAAGAACATTTGGACTATAATAACAAAGTAATAATTCAACAAGCCAAATAATATTTGAATTAATTGCTTAGCTTCGATATCTAGAAAGTACAATACAAAGGAGGCAGTCTGGACAAAAATACAAGAGACCAACTAAGTACATACACCCACAGTTATTTTTCCACGATGGCTTTAAAGCTGTACACAACGAGAAAAAGTTTAAACAGGACGAGAGCCGGAGGAGTAAAGCGAAAGAACGAGATGGGGAGACTTTAAAATAGGCTTAAATCTCTACGGGATTATCTCGCTTTTTTTCCCGCGTTACAGGAAAATTGTAAAGCAATTGCTTACCACGAAAATACTGATTCTTATTATTTTTTCATTATAAAAAAACCCAAGGCAAATAAACATGGTTTTATGGATTTAATTTAATATCATGGTACATCTTTCGATTATCATCGTTAATGATATGTGTATGTAAAGTATGCATGTTTGTGTTTTGTGTGTGTTCATTACTTTTTGAGACATAGAAAAACGAATTTCAGAATGACATACAATAAATGAAAAAGTTCCTTACAAGATTCATATTTTTACATGTGGGTTTTTGTATATTGATTTTTATACAGCGCCTCCTTCAAAATCAAACATATATATACAAAAAACATTAAAATCTCACTAACACTCTCAACACGACACAAAAAAGTGACACGACCACACAGAAAACACACACAATTCAGTGATAAAAATACTTTGATTAAATTAATTAAGGTTTTTAGTTGAGATAAAAAGTCAGTGTCACGAGCGAGATTCGAACCCACGACCTTCGGCTAGATACGCCGCTGCTCTACCGCTTGAGCTATCGTGACCTCGATCCACTCGGACACTAACTTCCCATCTCAACCCCACCTTTTGAATTTACCCTCTTTTGGCCATTTTTCAATTAATAATGAACTAAGAATTCATTACCCAGTGCGTGTTACCTCCTCGGGGAGGGCCTCAAGTCACCTAGGCATCGAGTAAATAAGAGAGGATCCATTCTTATTTATTTAAGAAAAGTAGAGTTGTCGCCGAGAATCAAATAGACTACACGACATTTGAAAAATGGCAAAAAGGAGGGAAAATTCAAAAGGTGGGGTTGAGATGAGAAGTTAGTGTCCGAGTGGATCGAGGTCACGATAGCTCAAGTGGTAGAGCAGTAGCGTATTTATCCGAACATCGTGGGTTCGAATCCCGTTCGTGACATTGATTTTTTTTATCTCAACTAAAAACATTAATTAATAGAAAGATATTAATTGGACAAGCGGACCACGAAACTAGTGAATTTAATAACTTTGATTAAACTTAAAAGTTCTATATTGTGTACAACCATTGTATAAATTTATATTAATATCCTATGATGACCTGCCCGGGGTGGGGGTTAAGTCTTGTTTGTTCAACTAACAATTGTCAACAATTGTTGCTAGGTCAATTCACCACCCAACGAATGCAGTTCCTTGATCCAAAACCTATCCAATCATAAATAATTCGTTCTTATTTACGTACCATTCGCCAAGTTAGGGTAGTGTAGTACTCGATGTTCGTCCATCAACCTCGAGACCTATTCGACTATTCGTAAATAAGTTGATTGTAGATTTATCTAATCTCAAATATGCACATGTAACGTACATGCCTATCTCTTCTCGAGTCCGGCAAAATCAATTGACATTGCAAGCATCGAGACCTCGAGAGGGTGGCAGCCTCCGAGGTTGGGATCCGGTTGGCGTGGTCAATTCAGCACCCAACGCATTCAATTCCTAGATCCAAAGTCATTCACACTCTCGTACATTCGTAAATACATTCTTTCTTATTTACATACGGTACATGTTTCATATGTACATACATATTTCTAGGTGGAGTACTCCATGTTCGTCCATCACCCTCTACAAATATTATACAGGGTGTCTTTTTTAGACGGCCCGGTTGAATTTTTCCTGAACCAATGATGCTATCGAAAAACAAATAATATGTATTTAATATTTTTAGCTTAGTTTCAATTTTTTACCCTTTTTGGATAAAAATTATGCAGGGCCTCTATAAAAATACCTCAGGACCAGTTCAACTTCAAAATTTTTCAAATGCGACCCTGTACATCCAAACACATCACTTTAAAGGATTTTTTAAGCAGAAAACAATGGTGCAATTTGTGGTTTTTAAATTGATCAAAAAAATGACAATGTTATGGCGAAAAGTTTGATGACAAATTACGAAATTCTCGGATTTTCTTCTGCCCACGTTCGAAACTTCCAAAGATTTAGTATGCTAACTTGGAGGTGAAGTTGGATTCATCAGTCCATAGAATGTATGGAAAAACGTTTTCTTCAGCCTTCCAAATTGACATTTGCGCAAGCAATGTTAGACGCCTGTTGTAATCAGAGTCCCGAAGTCCCTGGGCAAGATGAGAGCGCAAGCTTAAAATTGTAAGTCCGGAGTACATCTCTAATTTTATTTTTTGAAAAACCTGAAACCCTTCCAACATTTCGGAGAGAAGAATTCGGATTTTCGCGAATATACAGTAAAAAATTCAGCTCCACGTCGAAATTGCGCTGCCGGTTTCTTCATAATGATACTTATCTCCTCATATTGCGAGCAACACGAATAAACGTTTCGTGGTTTGCTCTGGGGCGATCATGAAATTTCTACAAATCGACTGCCCGACGCGCAGTACTGCCACTATCAATAAAACAGTACATATCAACTCGCTGTTGATCGGAAAAATGTACTATTCGGTTCATTTTGAATGGAATACTGAATGTAACGAACAGGTACTATTGTAATATTTATTTACTTATATACTATCAAATTTTTTTCTCATAATGCGAGTTTGAAAAACAATGACAGGAGGTAAACCATAAAGGCAATTAATATTTACTTCAGTGAAGAAGCAAATTATTAGAAAGAGCAACACAACAAACGAAATGCATTTTTTCAAACTTTTTTCCCTAACTTTGTCATTTTTTAACCAATTTTAAATCGGATTGTACCATTGTTTTCAGCTTAAAAAATCCTTTAACGTGATGTGCCTGGATGTACCTGGTCGCATTTGAAATTTTGAAGTTGAACTGGGTCTGAGGAACCCTGTATAATCTTTTCAAATATTAAAAATTTATTTTTTAAAAGCCTAATTGGTTCAAGAGAAATTCAGCCGGGCCATTCTTTCCCGTACTCACTCGATAACCCTTATAATGTCATGAGGATCTTTAACGTCCGTACCTAGCCTCTCGACCCTACCGGACGTTTTGATTCTCAAGATGGGAGATGACGCACCTCCGCTCACTACTGGATGGGTGTTACAGCCGCCAATTCACCTCACTCTTCGCTTGTCCATTCCCAGTGGATGGGGCTACATTAAGCACCAGACCGTGTGCCGCTCGGAAAGGGAAACCCCAAGTGGCCGAAATACATCAACCTGGGTCGGTCCGCCGAGCTCCCTGAACAGAGAAAGCGACTCTATCTCCGAGAGTATTGGGGATCCTCCACCGTAAGAACTACCGGATCCGCTCCGCCCACTGTTTTGTTTAATGTGAAATGTCTAACCACCCACTTCCCTCGGAAGGAAACCAAAACGGCACCCCCGAGCAACAGGTTCACACTAAGTTCTCGCCAGGAGCCTCACCTCTAAGCCACTACGAGTCCATTCCCATGTAGCAGGGTTTAGCTTTGGAACATTTTCCGCTACCCCGTAGTTCAGATGGTTATGCACGCTCCCCCGTCTATGTAGACAAAATCTGGTACCCTAACCTTCGGAGGCCGAGACGAATCCAGCTTGTGCTGTAGAGAGAATGCCATGCCCCCAAGGCTACACCATTATGTTGTGCCTGAATACTCCCTTTGTATCCAAGGGTTGAGATTGGCCTCAAGGAAGTATGCCGAAGGACCTGGATTGAAAAAGGGAAGTGATACAAGGCTCACCTTTTCAGGTTACATCCCCCGCCTTGCCACACTGTACCACACATTGTCACTTTAGTCCCACATTTAATGGGCTTTGGCTCTCTGGGTGGATAAAAGAGATGAGATGGCCATTCAGGCACAATTCATATTTTGGACGACATTCCTATTGAAGCCAAGGAATGACAATTATGTGTGAAAAACTGAGCAACCTTTCTCTCCATGCCGGACACATATGCGGGCATTGGCACAATTTTGTATATTATTATTGTGTACACTTGTTTTATCAAAAAGTGAGGTGGAACCGAGAATAATTGCAGGTATCGTACCAAGGATTTATTTTATATATACAATATTATATAGGTTAATAAAGTTGCATAATGTATACATACATCGTCATTGCACAAATGTCACCCTACTCTTAGTGGGCACTATTTTTCAATACTTTCATGTGTTCTGACGACGTGATATTTGCTTTTCATATCTTTTCTGTTATATCAATAAATAACATCTGTTACATGTTGTAAAAGTTAGATTGTGTATTTGTCAGTAAGAATTTCTATTTGTTACCATTCATGGATTTTGTGACATTTTACGCCTACCTCATCTAAAAAAACCTTGGAACTCACTTAACCCAAATCATCTTTCCGATACCGATGTATATACTGGCATGTTTTATTAAAAGATTTCGCATGAACGTATTAAATCCCCATTTAAAAATCACAGGATGTTTGCGTTAGTCTAGTCAATCAACGGGAATAGCCTCGTGTCCTAAATAAGTGTCTCTTAATAAATAAATTTATTAAGGGCATGAACTCAAGTAGGCCCGGGGCGAATTGGTCGGTTAAGTTGTTGTTAATAACAATATTAGGAAGGAGGGAGTTTATTTATAAAGCAAATTTATAATATTACTCTTGGAATTGCATTTTTTTCTGTTTGTCTTAATGTCGTATCTATTGACGTAGTTTACTTCTTGTTAACGACCTGGGACTTTCTTTGTGACAAGTCGTAAATATCTCCGCCGGCAATGGGAATTCGAGAAATGGCTACGGTCGCTCTTAATAACGCTGCACGCGCATAAAAAGGAAACTTTTTTTCCACGGGCGTGAATTCATTTTGGCCCCCTACCAAGAGATAATTCTCAATTTTTATATATTCATGAGAGGTGAGATCCACCGGGGGTTCAATGTCACCGAAGGACGACGTTATACATTTCCGATATCTAAATTTTACCTTTAGCAAAAGCACAATGTTAACTGTTATTACTAAATTTTTTTTACGAGGGTTCGCAACAGCAGTGGTTATATCAACCCTCGTGCCAGTGTTTAAAAAAAAAACCATTTGTAAGTATGTCGGGTTCGAATGCAGGGCCGATGGATTCGAACCCGGGACCTTTACCTTACAGTGATGAGTTTGTCCTCGCCTAAACCGTTGCGGCCTCCGAAGCCCCCTCTATTATTATTATTATTATTATTATTATTATTGTTGTTATTGAGAGGACAGAATTAGTCCTCAAAGTGGATAAGATACTGGACTATCACATCATGTCGATGAATCTAAACACCAACCCGATTTTGAATACTACAAAATATTGGAGAATGAAACAGTGGCGAGCAGACAAAAGACTAAAGAAAAGTTATGCATAAAATTAATCAAAAACAACTGTAATATACAAATAGGCAAGATGGGTGTAAGCAGTATTTATTAGAATATAATTGAATATAAAAAAATAAAGAAAAAGAAACGCCAGAACTATCCGAGTTTACTCTCTATGGTCAATAATTATTATTATCGTGTGTGGTGTTTAGTGACCGTTAGTTAATGATTATTTGGAGATCGTGAGTTGCGGTTTGGTGTGACGTAGGTTCAGAAAAACGTTTGCTTTATCGTTCCAACGTTTCGACCTTTATTGAGATCATCTTCAGCGCCTGGGCTTTATAAACATTGTTTAAATTATACAAATACATGTAGGATGTGAAAAAGTGAATTTATACAATGCTAGAAATTTTAGACTCAAAATATTTATACTCACTTAAAGTGTTCGTTTTCCGTGTAGATGTGTCATTCTTGTCTTTCGTGTTGAGAGTGCCAGTGAGATATTGATGTTTTATGTTTATATACGTTTGATTTTGAAGGGGTGGAGAAGGAAATAGGAATAGAAAAATTTTTGTACTCTTTTTATAAAATTATTTGAGGAGTCGGCTTCTTACAGCTGAAAGGATCTGACAATGGAAAAGAATGGGTAATGGTTCGGTCTGATTATCCTTTCAGGATATACGGGGATAATTAGGGAAAGGAAAGCCAAATTGTTAAAGAATTAGACTATGTAGAAATGTTTGATGTGTGAAATGTAATGATTGTTTTATATGTTATATTATATGTTTTGTGTAATGTGATGACGATATGTGTATGGTATTGATATTGACTTTTATTAATGATTTGATATTAACGTAGCTGCGACTGAGTTTACATGTGTACGTTCTGTAATTGATGCTGTGTTTATCTCTGATGATGTAAACCATTTCTACAAAGTTTCGTTTATGTTTGTTTTATTCTGTGTGTAATATTTTTGGATTGTTGAAGTCTAAATTGTGTTTCTGTTCAAAATGATGGGTGGCCAGTGCTGTAGGATTGTGTTTGGGTTTTTTTGCAGTTATAAATCCTTATCCAGATGTGATTCCGATGTAAGTTGCTGGACAGTTTCAATAATTGATTTTGTAAATTACGTCAGACTTATTTTTTACTGGTGTGGGATCGTTAATGTTGGAAAAAAGTGTGTGAATGGTTTTATTGTTTTTGAAAGCTCTTTTAAAGTTAACAGAAGAAAGAAATGTGTTTAATTTATGTGATAGACCGTGAATGAATGGCATGGATATTATATTGGTTTGGCTGTATTCATTTACAATTCTACAATAATACAATTAATCTAAGAAGCCATGTGAGACATACAAATTACAAATATGTACATATATTTTTTAAAAATCATTATTTGGATTGATTATTCGGAATCGTGGGATGCGGTCTGGTGTGACGTAGGTTTCAGAAGAACGTTTTCTTTATCGTGCCAACGTTTCGATCTTTATTGAGATCATCTTCAGGGCCTGGGATCGACAAACATTGTTTAAATTTAACAAATACATATAGGATGTGGAAAAAAGTGAATTTATACTATGCAAAAAAAATTTTTTTTTTGTATTTTATTATATTGGTTTATATAATATTTATATAATTATATCACATTAAGTGGATAAAAAAACTTTCATTGAATATAAAAAATATTTTTTTTTGCATTGTATAAATTCACTTTTTTCCACATCCTACATGTATTTGTATAATTTAAACAATTATTCAGAAATCGATTAACGGTCACTAATCGCCACACAAATTTAAACAATGTTTTTAAATCCCAGGCCCAGAAGATCGAAATCGGCACGATAAAGAAAATGTTTTTTGAAACCACACCAGACCACATCTCACGATCTACAAATAATAATTATTATCCATGTTGTACTTTCTCCGCTGGAAGGTGATCATTTCCTAAGGTTGTCCGCTATTTTATTTATTATATTAACCACATTGGCGAAAAATAATTTAGCGATTACTTTTAGTATTTTTTATATTTTAATTGTTGTTTTTGTATTTTTTATATTTTATTTTATGGTATTTATATATAATCAAGGATTTATCAACTACATATGTACCTGATAAAGAAACTGTAAACTAACTCAAAGTAGAAAATACCGTGAATTATTAATTCGACTATAGTTATGTTTTTTCTTATTAGGCCTTGAAGATGTTTATAAATTAAACGAAAGCTTGGGGTACGAAGTTGGGAGTTTCTATATTTCTGGGTCATAATGGCCGGTAATCACACATTCTCTCTCTCTCTCTCTCTCTCTCTCTCTCTCTCTCTCTCTCTCTCTCTCTCTCTCTCGCTCTCTCTCTCTCTCTCTTTCATATCTCTCTCTGAGCTCTGAGTCAGTCTTCTCAATTTCTGCTACACAAATTTTTACTTGTACAATTGTATTATATCTATATTTGTATTTTACTTTTTATTTCGTACTAGATCTGATAAGTAGCAAAGTATATTGTTTTGTGTTGCCCCGACTGACTCGAGGTCAAAACGTTTTTAATAACGTTGATGTACCACCCAAATATATCGTTATACTTTGGTGGACTATGTTGTCTGATCTTAAACAGCGCACGTGCAATAATTATCGACTTATCAAACATTTTTCATAGGAATAAAAGGAAAAAGAATAATTCGATTTATTCGTTGGCAAATTTAATTAGAAACAAACTGCTACAATGGGTTTCGGTTGTAAACGGGTCCACAAATGAATCGTGGTAAGGGTTTGAAAGGGGTGATTTGTTGTGACTTGGTTCCGACCACCTACCCCTCGATGACACGCCAAACACAGACGTCCCTGCAAATTTAAACGATGTTAAAAGAGAGAGATAGAGATAGATAGATAGATAGATAGAGAGAGAGAGTGAGTGAGTGAGTGAGTGAGAGAGACAGAGAGAGAGAGAGAGAGTGAGAGAGAGAGAGAAGGAAATCTCTTTGAAATTCACGACTCAATTTACACCCCCATTCTGGTGGCTGTTTAGTTTCATTTCTTTGTAATTGAATCTTGCAGAGGCGTGCAAGAGATGTGGGCTTGTAAATTCTAATGCTTCGAAATGAATAAAAGCCTCTACCGTTTAAACTACTGGTTGTAAACAATAATTATCACCTTAGAATCCTTTTCGTTATGAGGAATAAATTTTAATTCCGTCTTGTTTTCTTCATCTATCTGTTAGCCTTTTGCATCGTCAATCAGCAACCTGCCTTTTACAAGAAGGTAGGGTTAGCAGGATATATGATAATGTTAATTTTTTTAAAAACTATGTTATAATAAATATCACTAGACAGGTGAATTTTAAGGGAGTAATCAGACTATGTATCTAGGACAATTTGTGTAATGGGGATATCCTTCCTCCTTTTCCCGAACCTGCCACATCTCCATTACGGGATGTTTATATCTAAAACGAGCAATTTCGGCAGTGGCCGATATCAGTTTTTCTTCCAAGCTGGCTATTCGGGCTAGACCCGTTTCTACTCTTTTTCCTCTGTTCCACGTATATAAATCTCTTAACCTATTTGTGAAAGTATTAGAGATAACGATCATCACGCAATACATGGGCGGGTTTTTTTCTTTCTTTTTAGCCAACAACAAGGCGGATACCTTTCATTATTATCGTTGCCTCGCCCGGCTTTAATCTATGAGCCAATTGCACGATTCAAAGAGCAAAAACTATTGCCACAAATGCGATTTATCATGCTTGAAAGGGTGCAATTAATGGGTATATTTCAGAAAAATATACTTTGTTGCCGTCGTACGAAGGAGGAAGGCATGGCGTAAAATAATAGTCAATCTTTGGTGATTTGAAAAAACTGTCGGGAAATCGCTATTACAGTTATACGCGCACACATGTTCTATACCGGGTATCTATTTCTATGCGTCACTCACTTTTCAAAAAAGTATAAAGGTCATACCAAGATCAAACGCGAACACCTTCTCACGTAGGTGCCAGTTGTTTGGAGGACTTATCACGGTAGAGTACTTTTTAACGGACTTCAAAGAAACAAATACCACATCCCGAATGTCATATATGTGGCCTTAAGGCACGGCAGCAGACGCAAAACGCTGATCCAATATCTGAGGGCCATAAATATTTTTAATTGTACCTTTATACCTTGTATGTATGTGCTATGTGTTATTTATTGGAACGAATGTATCTATTTGCGTGAATGTAGGGTTATCTCCAATTACCCCAGGTATATCGAGTATTTTGGGGTAGTGTGAATGTCATTTATTAGCGCGAATGTAGGGTTATCCCCAATTACCCAGAGTAATAGTAAGTTGTCTGGGATAGGTTTTAGGTGACATGTTTTTAATCTTGGCTCTGGGTTTTTGTGTATCTGTTTGTTAGGATAAAGAAAAGAGATAGTTGGTTACCACGATATCATACATCATAACCATTCAGAAATCGTGAGATGCGGTCTGGTGTGATGTAGGTTTCAGAAAAACATTTTCTTTATCGTGCCAACGTTTCGATCTTTATTGAGATCATCTTCAGCGCCTGGGATTAACAAACATTGTTTACATTTAACAAATACATGTAGGATGTGGAAAAGTGAATGTATACATTGCAAACAAATACTATGGTTTTATATTCAATCAAATATTTCTACTCACTCAAAGTGTTTGTCTTCTGTGTAATTGTGCCATTCTTGCGTATCGTGTTGAGAGTGCCAGTGAGATATTGCTGTTTAACAGTGTTGTAAACAATGTTTGTAAATCCCAGGCCCTGAAGGTGATCTCAATAAAGTTCAAAACGTTGGCACGATAAAGAAAATGTTTTTCTGAATCCTACATCACACCAGACCGCATCTCACGATCTCTTAATAATTATCGTTTAACGGTCACTAATCACCACATCATAACTTGGCAGGAGGAACAGGAATAGAAATTTATAGGTTTAACACGATAAGATAAGGAAAAACTAAAAATACGAGTGTTTGCGATGTCCAATGAAGTTGCCGATTCTAAAACTATAATAAAATATTGGTTGGGCATTTCTTTTCAATGTCGTTCAAACAAAATTTTTATTACTTATTATTTTACTTTCGAAAGTTTATCGCTTATGTCTGGAGGAGGATTATTACCTAAAAGCCAATACAATTTTTTACTGATTATTATCATCGTAATAAATATACAAGCACGGATTCCAGTCTTTGACTTACAGTTGGTACACTGACAGGCACTAGATATTCTTCGACTATGTCTTATAAGAACCTTTGTGAAGTTAGAGATCTTCACCAAACAACAACCATTTCGGTGCGGGTATCTATAGAAAAACCAGCCCAGAACATCAACGACTCACTATGGAATGCCACCTGACGAACTATTTAGCATGGGACGTACCTTTCTCCTGAGCGTCTTCATATGAAATTACGCCCTTCTGAAAAAGTGAGGATCAGATTTTTTCAACCTTGGCTGTGGCTTGTCAGAATTTCTGGACCAGTGGCAGCCCTTCTCGCACGTTATCCAGGTTCTAAAACTTTTGGTGTTATACTGGCTAAACTGACATTAACATTTCTAACTTGTTGAAGTCGTTGCTTGAGATCAGTATCGGCAGAAGGTCGATTACGGAGTACATTCGAAACAATAACACGATCATCCCTCTGATATCGACTATGGCGACCTATTCATGCCTTCTTGAGTGACCTACAGTATGTTGGTAGCGATGAAAAATCTACGGACAGTTGTTCTGGGAATGTTAAGCACCCTGGCCACAAACTCTTGACTCCATCGATCTTCCAAAAATGTATGAATCTGTATCACTTAAAACCATCACCCAACCAAATTTGAACCTTTAATATGGTTCAAGTGTTGGGCAAAAATTAGTCATGTCAAATGATTAATGATTGATCACTCAGACCGTTTGTGATGATTGGTAGTAAGTGACTAATTTAGTCATTAGTCACAATATGTGATCGATGGCTAAATTAGTCATGACTAGTAATTAAATACGGGGCATGACTAATTTCGTCACAATATAGTTAGTCATGACTAAATTTCTATGAATTCACTAGTTTCGTGGTCCGCTTGACCAATTAATATATTACAGTTAATTAAGGTTTTCAGTTGAGATAAAAAAAGTCAATGGCACGAGCGGGATTCGAACCCACGATCTTCGGCTTGACACGCTGCTGCTCTACCACTTGACCTCGATTGGCAAAAAGGAGGGAAAATTCAAAAAGGTGTGGTTGAAATGGGAAGTTGAATTCAGAGTGGATCGAGGTCACGATAGGTCAAGTGGTAGAGCAGCGGCGTATCAAGCCGAAGATCGGTGGGTTCGAATCCCGCTCGTGCCATTGACTTTTTTATCTCAACTGAAAACCTTAATTAATTGTAATTTTTCTATAAATGTTCAAATGGGTGCTCAAAAAATTAAAAATACACTACTTCATCACTTTTAAAAAAATTTCTAACTGAAATTTATTTCGTCAAAACGAAAATCCTTCAACACCTTATAATCAATCTTGAATAATCAATCTTCAAATTATAAGTAAAACTACGTTGTTCTGGAAAGCCAAAAAATAATGATAATAATAATAATAAACTAAAATAAAATTTTTAAAAAATCCTAGAACAAGCTACGCTTTGAAAAGTGCGGTATATTTACAGAACCGATCAATGGAAAAATATTTCTTTGAATTAAAATTTATTTCACTTGAAAGGAGAAATTTCTACATTATTTGTAAAATACACCATCTAGGGGTCTTGATTGTAATAAAATAGACATGTAGAATAATTTTGTAAATTTGGTTTTCGTTTATGATAACAATTTTTGAAGTTTGGCCTTGAGCACGACTCTCATCTCAAAATTTTTATCCGGAGTCTGGTGAATTTTGGTAAGTTAGTCATTGAGGCCAGAGTTGGCCAACTAATTCAATCATGATTAAGAATTTTGATTGAAGTTTAATCATGATTGAATTAGTCATGAGTAAATTAATCATTGTATAATTTAGTCATACCTCATGAGTGAATTAATCATGACTAAATCATATAATGATTAATTTAGTCATGACTAATTCAATCATGATTAAACTTCAATCAAAATTCTTGATCATGATTGAATGTTAGATTTTGCCCAACTCTGGTTTTATTTACCTCTAATCCTTTAAAACGGACCAAATATGTTGTAAGATATTCAATGGAGGATTGTCTAAGAGATAATTAAAAATATTAAGCGTGGCCACTTTTTTCCCTCTCAGTGTATATGTTATATATATTTTCATAAACATGAGGATTATTTTACAGCAATTTGTAAAATAAGATTACTTCAAAGAATTGACATGCCCTTACTATTTGGCAATCGGACTGCAGTTCTTTACGTGCGATACCGGTGTCCGGTTGTTTTTGATTTATAATAGAAACAGGAGCCTTAAAAACGCCGACAACAACCGTTCATCATTGATGCAAATCTTTAATGAAATCCCCGGTCGGAGTACCGTTTGCAAAAATTAAATTCCATCCGATATCGGAACGAATCGGTTATTTTGTGGGGCGGGGAAAACGGCCAGGGTTCATTTTCGCTGGGCCGTAAATCCAGTCGATACCGTATATTTCAAGAGGGGCTATCGGGTGAAACTGGGATAAATCCAGTAAATTAGCAGGAAGAGGTTGACCAGGACGATTTTTGGCCTCGGGGCCGACCTTATCCCAGTTCGAAAACGAGCGCAGGGGTTTCCATCTGGCAGATAATACGTTCTCGATCGTGTTTCACAAACACACCAGAGATATATTTCAAGAAAATAAATTATTTATCTAACCTTTCTTTTCTTATTTTTCAGGTATGTAACATGTTCGGCTTATCTTCTGCGTAAGTTATTTCACATCACATTTACATTAAATAAATTATAATATAAGCACAGATGTTATAATGTTATTAATGTTACATTTTTTACAAATGTACTAAAAGTACTAAAGAACAAAAGCAAAAGTATTTTTCATTTTTCGAACTCAACATTGAAGTTGTGTACATTTGCAGTAGGATAATTGTTAAAACATTTGGTATAATGTGTGATGATTGGTCCTTATGTACATAATAAAATATAAAAACATATGCTAATACTGTTTCGACATAATATTGGAATTAAACCAAACTATTCAGAAATCGTGAGATGCGGTCTGGTGTGATGTAGGTTTCAGAACAACATTTTCTTTATCGTGCCAACGTTTCGATCTTTATTGAGATCATCTTCAGAGCCTGGGATATACAAACATTGTTTACATTTAACAAATACATTTAGGATGTGGTAAAGGGAATTTATACAATGCAAAATATATTTTTTATATTCAATCAAAGTATTTCTACTCACGCAAAGTGTTTGTCTTCTGTGTAATTGTGCCATTCTTGCGTGTCGAGTTGAGAGTACCAGTGGGATTTTGCTGTTTTATGTTTATATACGTTGGATTTTGAAGGGGGGGGAAGGAAGTCGGTATAGAAAAGACAATTTTGTATAAGGCGTTGTATATATCTCTCGTCCGATAACTTCAAAATAGCTTTCAAAAATTATAAAACAATCCAAACACTTTTCTCAAAATTAAAGGTCCCACACCAATAGCAAATAAATATGACGTAATCTACAAGATCAACTGTTTAAACTGTCCGGCAACTTACATCGGTCTTAAATCCCAATATCTGGACAAGAGAGTAAAGCAACATATCTATGATTGCAAAAAAACCCAAGCAAAATCCTACAGCACTCGCTACCCACTATTTTGAACACCAACACAATTTCGCCTTAAGTCGCAGCTAAACCAATATCATTAGTCAAATACAATATAGATAACATACATATATTATGACATTACATTCCACACATCAAATATTTTTCATAGTGTAATTGTCCAACAATTTAGCTTTCCTTTTCCTATTTATTCCTTTCTATATAATCCTGAAAGGATAATCTGGCCGATCGATTACTAACACATTGTTTCCCTTCGTCGGCTCTTTTCACCTCAAAGAAGCCGACGCCTTATACAAAAATGTCTTTACTATGCAGACATCCTTCCCCACCCCTTCAAAATCCAACGTATATAAACACAAAACAGGAAAATCTCACTGGCACTCTCAACACGACACGCAAGAATGGCACAATTACATAGAAGACAAACACTTTGAGTGAGTAGAAATACTTTGATTGAATATAAAAAATATATTTTGCATTGGATAAATTCACTTTTCCACATCCTAAATGTATTTGTTAAATGAAAACTATGTTTGTAAATCCGAGGCCCTGAAGATGATCTCAATAAAGATCGAAACGTTGGCACGATAAAGAAAATTTTTTTTGAAAACCTACATCACATCAGACCGCATCTCACGATTTCTGAATAATTATCGATTAACGGTTACTAATCACCACACATCAAGTTTAATATTTTTAATGCGATAAGTACTGCAATTATGTGCTATGGCTGTCAAATGTGGGGATACCAGAGATTCAAAACAATAGAAAAAGTGCAACGTTTTTTTGTAAGAAAGTTATTCACATTGCCATCTGGTACACCAAACTATATATTATATTTAGAGACCAACATGGATTTAATTTTGGCGTATACACATAAGCTTCACTACTCATATATTGTGAAAGTTCTGATGTCTCCCGATACTAGATACACAAAAATAACATTGTTTGCTGTCATAAAGACTAATATTTCATGGTTCGCACACTGGAAATATTTGTTTGGAAAGTACAGCTTGGCCCTTCCTCATATCCTTTGACATTGTGTTCCCGAGTACTCATCGTCAACAAGATAAGAGGATCTTTAGCGTCCGCACCTGGCACATGGCCCTATCGGACGTTTTAATTCTCAAAATGAGAGCTGACGCACTTCTGCATACGACGGAATGGTGTTACCGCCGCAGCATTGGTGTAGAGGTGTCCCAGCCCCCAAGGGCCAAGACAACCACGCTCTCCGCTTGTCCACTCCGAATGGTCCCGCATGGTGCATCGGGTCGTATGCCGCACGCGAGGGGCTAACAGACCGAAATACATCGCCCCCCCCCCGCGTACTCCATAGATAGAGAAGGTCACTCTATCTCTCTGAGTATAGAGGCTCCCCAGCGTTTCTACTTCTGGGAACGCCCCGGCAGCGGTTTAGTTTAAAGTGGAATTGCTAACCACACCCTAGATGAGCACCGCCTACGGTAAAGTCTCTTATCGAGCTCAGCCTACACCTGCCATGCGCATTCGAGGGACCCATAGGCTCAGCCTAGGTGGTCCTATCCTTCGCTTCCCCAAAAGTACCACGCCGGTCATACGCACAACAATGCAAAGCATACTCGAGTCCGAGACACCGATTCACTACCCGCTTTCATTCGCTTACGTACGCATTCGAGGGACTATAGCATGATCATGGCGTCCTCAACGTTTACATGCTGTCGTCCGGTCGCAACGTCTCCCGTGAGGCCGGGGGTTTTTACGTTGGCCATACGCAAGCGTCACTGAGGTCACAAATAGAAGACAGCCTCTGTCTAAGTTCCCGCCAGGGGCGTCACCACGCACCACCACGAATCCATTCCCAGTGTAACTAGGGCTGAATTTGGAAGGTTTAGTTACCCCGTGGTACAGATGGCCATACACCCTCCCCCGTCTTTGCAGACAGGATCTATCTAGTGCACTGGCCCTTGTGTGACTCTGCTAAGGCACCCGCCGCCCATGCCGACCCTTAGGCCGACACGAGTACAGCTTGTGCTTTAGAGAGGTTGCCACGCCCTCTGGGCTGCACCTTTATTTTGTGCCCGGATACCCCCCCCTTGTAACCAAGGGTTAGGAGGGGTCACAGGATTGAATGAAGGAGCTCTGATTGAGAAAAAGGGCCGTGGATAAGAACACGAGGTGAGCCGTTTCGGGGTCTCGAGTCTCAAACCACACTATACCACCCGCTGTCGCCGTAGTTCCACATAAAATGGGCCACGACTCCCAGGGTGGGTGAGACGAGATGTCCGTTCAAGAGTCGAACTAGTCGGCCCTATCCCAGCCACTCGTCTCGGGGGGATGAATCCAAGTTCGCGGAAAATAAATCCCGCGGGTCGGATTGGGATCGTCAATCGCAAGCACTCACTCCTCACAATCAGTGCGCTCGTGGTGGGCGACCGGTTCCTCAGGCTTTCGCAGTTTCCGTTCAGGAACTCCCTGCTACTCCCGAAGGCCGAATGTCGCTCACACCTGGGCTTGAGAGACTCTTCCTCTTTCATCCTTGGACAACCTCTGTGACTGGCATTATTATTTTTCTGTTCTTATTAATAAAATTAAAAAAACAACATCACGGAGAATGCCGTTCACGTATTTAAGCATCTACGCATCTCTCACTTTACAAGGAGGTACAAATTTCTCCTGCATTGTTCGACCTACATGAAGATAATTTTGACGGTCTTTGTCTCAATGAGTTGCGATGGCTATTTAAGCTAAGGAAGAGGTTTTGCACTTAAACTCGGCTGTTTGGATCAGATGGGAATTAGGAATCTGTTCTTGGTGCAATTCGCGCTCTATTGAAACTGAATCCCACTTCTTGGCGGAATGCTCAACCTTGGGTGAGATTCGGTTGTTGCATCTCGGATGTTTCACTCTCCCCAGGATTGACCTGTTAAGGTTTTTGAGTGCCTCAAATTCGCGGCCCGGCTCGGCATTCGATACGCTAGGCATGCATGGAATTACAGATATGAATTAATTAATGAGTTTAATTTTTTATTTCTTTTGTATAACCTGTTTTTTTGTTCTCTTTCGCATTTTGGCAGTTGTTGTTTCTCCTTTTTTTTTCTTTTTATTGCGTAGGCTATAACTTTTATTTTATTTCATAGTGTATTTTTCGTTTTTGACTGTTTAATCAACGACCTCTGGCAGACCGATCCAAGATCCATGGCCTTAAATGCTTTAAAATCTAAATTGTCTTTTTTCCTTAATTTTATGTTTAATAAAGCATTCTTCTTCTTATTATTATTATTAAAAAATAAGTCCCAGAGGAAAAATTGAAATATCTCTCTTTGATCCCCATATCGCACGATTACTCTTTTAAGGATTTCTATATAATTAATCCACAACTGTTTGACCTTTGGCTCTACGGTGGGTTTTGAAAAATCATACATTATTCAGATTCTTTTATAATATCAAAATAAGTCTGTACTAAAATATTAGCTTGTTTGTTTCTCTTTGATATGAAAAACGAAAAAATAAAGCATTTAGTTTTCATTATGATTTTATGTAAGATGAGACCACAGGCAGTATGTTGAAAAGTGTTTATCATACTTTGTTTACGTTTTATTCAATTAACTTTGTCATCATAATTTTTACAGTTTTAAACTTGCTTTTGGGTTGTACGTGTTTTCTTGTAACCTGAAGAGAGATGAGCAATGAAATGCAAATCAATAATAACATAGGTAATAAGACTCAGAAGAAAAAAAGTGAATTCCCTTTCCTTGACACCATTTTTGCATGATTTTAAGGATTTATGTTAAATTTATGAAAGACTACTCGGCCTTTAGTTCTGCGATGCCATTACAAAAATCAAAATTCTTTTAGATAAAGTCATTCTTAAGTTATTGGAATGAGTATTTAACGTAAATAAAGAAAGTTTAGAACAAGTAATGCAGGATAGAAAGTAAAAATTTGGATTTATCGATTAAACTTTACTACTTTGAAATAAAAACATCAGACCCAACTCATATCAGCTTACTGAATCGTAGAAAAGAGATCATCCTCTGCCGATTAATATTAAGACATAGGACGTTGACTTATTTTGGTCTATTTTGGTCGCTAAGAAGTGAGGTTTTGCACTTAAACTAGGCTGTTTGGATCAGAGGGGAATTGGGAATCTGTTCTTTGTGTAATTCGCGTTCTATTGAAACTGTATCCCACTTCTGGGTGAGATTCGGTTCCCAACAAAGACGCGCAACCAAAGTGGGCTAAGCTTTAGAGAGAGAACAGGAAAATTGGGTTGAACTGGTCGTTAAATGTTAATAAACACGTTAAATTTATAGTAAAAAAAGAAATTTTAATCTGCGTCTAAAACAAATACTCAGAAAACAAAGTTTAAATCCTGCCTATTAATTAAAACCTTCAATAAATCAAGTAGGCACAAATGACCTGTTTATTGGCCACAAAACTCACCATCTTCCGAGAAAATATTAAGGCTATCAATCAGATTTTAATCTCTGATTGATTGGCCGGTGGGGTCCTTAAGAGGACAAAATAAGGCGTTATAGGCGCCATCGACATCATCGTTAATGGTCGTAGATCCGAAAAGGTTTTAGTATCCGCTAATCTAATCCTGGTCGCCGCTTCCCTTATTGCCTTCCAGCTCCTGATACCCCATTAAAAAAGGTAATCCTGTTAATTTGGATTATACGGCTAACTGTTGAAACCCATCTAAAACTCAATCCCCCCCTCCCAATCGTTCTATCGGCATTTTACTCGATTGCTTAATTAAACATCGACCTGCCGTTTTATCTGAAAAGCCGAACACGGGACTTTTACAAAGCCGACATGAAAGGACGATTTAATCTGTTTCGAAAAACCGATTAATCTGGTACTTAGTTGGTACTAATGGTTCCATACTTACTACGTACATGGACATCTTATCTATGTTTGCTTTTAAGCAAGAAAAATATACCGTTCCTATCTTATACAATAACCTACCTGCTAAACTAAAGCAATATAAGATTAAAAGCCAATAACAACACATAATAAATATGGTAGTACTTCTCTCTTAACTAAACGTATAAATAATCTTGTAAGATCAAGTTAGAAAGATAAAAAGTACGTTTGCATGAGTTTAAGAGAGAAGGAGAGAGAGAGAGAGAGAGAGAGAGAGAGAGAGAGACCAGAGAGAGACCAGAGAGACGGATAAACTAACAGAAAAAGTGACGGAGAGTTAGAGAAAGAGAAGGAGGAAGATAAGAAAGAAAGAGGGAGACATGCAGCTAGAAAGAGAGAGAAAGAGTGAATGAGAGAGACAGACTGAAAGAGAGAAAAAGATTGAGAGATAGAGATAGACAGACTTTCAGAGAAAGAGACAGAGACAGACAGACAAACCGAGAGAGAGTGGGAGAGGGACAGATAGACTGACAGACAGACAGATAGACAGGGAAAGAGTCAGGCAAAACAGAGAGCGACAGGGAGAGATTTTTTGATCCTGCTCATAGTAACCCTATGAACAGGGATTTTATTTTCAACCTGCTCCTATCCTGATTACAGGTTTTTTTACATTTACATTGCACTTTTATTATGTTTAACAATTTTAAATATAATTATATATTAAAAGTTAAACTGGTCAAGATAATTATTATTTATTTAGTTACAATTTAATTATATCAATTGGGTTTATAAAGTCCAGAATTTCTTTTTTTATGTTCTGAGATCGAACTTCTTTCACCCTGAGGCCAAAGTTCATACTTTTTTGCAAGTTTGGAGATAAGGTGGCCCTTTCTCTATGAAATAAGGTGCAGATGTTTATATATAAGTGGGTCCAGTCTTCCCAAGCCACATGGACACCTCGGGTCGAACAAATTGTTGAAGCACGTTAAGCCTAGTACGCACTGGGATTCTTTGAGTCAATTCATGTTGCGGGGCAGAGTCGGGGCTGCGTAGATTCATTGTTGCGACGCAGCCCCGACTCTGCTCCGCGACAAAGAATCGAGACCAGACCAAGATTCAGTTCACATTCATCAGTGCCTGTGAAAATGACAGAGGAACTAGCTCTTAAAGGAATTTCCCTTGCTCTTTTTTGCATTGTACGTAGTGAATCCAATCGAAGGTGCATTAAAAAACGCCCAAAAAGATGGTGAGTTCGACAAATATTTCACGGCGGGAATCAGCAAGGGAAAAATCTTTCGGACACGTTGCGATTAAATAAGTGCGCAGGGTTTAGTAATTTTTTGAGGATGTCCCCGACCGATTTCGAAACCATTTTAATGAAAGTTGGTGCTCAAATTTCTAAGAAAGGTACCAATTTTTGGGCATCTATCTCTCCGGACCACAGATTAGCTGCCACTCTCTGGTTCCTAGCGAGTGGAGACTCGAATACTAGCCTCATGTACGTACACCTTCAGGATTTCAAAACAATCAATATCAGATTTCGTTCCAGAAGTGTGCGAAGCCATCATTCATTGTTTTTTGGGCCAAACCGTTCAATGTTTGGCTTTTCAATTCCCGATTTCTGTATTACGTAAATGATACAACCCACAAACACCGATGGGAATGCCTGTCTTCGAAAAAACTTTAATGTCAACTCGATACTCCACAACATACCTTTATACAAGATACTGTCAAAATCTTCAAGAAAACTACAACGTTAACAAAATAAATGAAGCAAGAGCGCTTGTTCCGATTCACGTCCGCACTGGCAAATATTGCGCAACATTGAGTCAAAGAATCCCATATCGGATGGGATTCAAAAGAGTCCGAAAATGCTAGCCCGCAACACCAGATTGATCGCAACATTGAGTCGGGGCAGCCCGGGACTCAGGCTAGACGCAGCCGAGACTCTCCGGAGATTCAAAGAGTCGACTCAAAGAATCCCAGTGCGTACTAGACCTTAGATATGATCTGTTTTCCCATGGTTTGTAAGAACCATTGAAGTCTTATGGGTGTGGTCAATGATGATATCCATTCGGGATTCGATTGTCGGGAAGTATTGTATATATTATGCAGGGTGGGCGACCAAGACCCAAGGGGTTAAATGATTGGGTAGACTTGGTCGGCTCACGTGTCCTGCATAAATCTCTTCGACCTGTACACAAACCCCAAGATTTTGGACCATTTAATCTCGGAGAGTGATTTGGTGATGTCCTCTCCTTCAAAGATTTCAAATATAGGCCTAGCATACCTATCACACTCTGCGAGGTAGTGCCAAGTCGTTTCTTCTTTTATTTCGCAAAAACGGCAAAAGGGGTCTGGTAGAATACCATTACGGAGAGGTGTCTTCTCAGTGGACAGTGGCTCCTCAGGGTACCTATCAGCCTCCTAATTCCCTCCCTTGAGATAGAGAATAGCCATTTCGATTCTGCTGGTTTGATCACCTGAACAACTTTCGATTGCCTGTGTCCGGGGGATAGATTCCTCTCCTTAAGGAATTGTTTCGTACCCCAGTTTTTAATACTCTCTTTTGGGAAATAACTCCTGGTATATGCTGCATTCGTCGTCTCTGTATATTCCTTCTCCAGGAGTGAGAGGGAGCGTGGGGGATAGACAGACAAACAGACAGGCAGATAGATAGATAGAGAGATAGATAGATAGATAGAGAGAGAGAGAGAGTGAGTGAGAGAGAGAGAGAGAGAGAGAGAGAGAGAGTGAGAGTGAAAGAGTGTGTATGTACAGGTAGGTATATAGATGGATACACATGAATGCATACGCATTTCAACAGTTTAAAAACTGAAATAGTCATCGTCAAAGATGGAGAAATGTATAATGATTTACAAGTGCCATTAATCTAAATTACATTCTAAAATTACTTTAGCAGTTTAGCGAAATGATTAACGACCCTCCCCACTCTCTAAAGATCCTAATCGTAAAAGTTCCACCATCTGGATGTTTTTCGGAAATCACGAACATAAACATCAACCAGTTAAAAGATACGGAATTGGATCAAAAGAGAGTCTGGAAAAAATAATCGTCGGTCTGTTGAGCGGAAAGGGGAAACAAAGGAGAGTTTAAAAAATCCCGGTAATAAATAAGATTGAGCTGAGTTGATCTCTATCAACTAACCAGACTAATAAGAATGCTCCACGAGTTTGACGCTAATTCTCTTTATGATCACGCTAAGCTTAACAAATGCGAACAAATCGCTATGCAAAGCGATGAGGGAAACATGTTTGCCGTTTTGTTTTCTTTATCCTGGCCGGATTTGGCCGGGATTTTTTTTTCGAGACATTCGTTTTATGAGACGATATCTACTATGGAAATTGAGACAATCTGCTGGACGCTAACGACATTTCCTTCCAAAAGGGGCTTCCTTCCTGGGCAAAAACGATTTGCAAAAACACAAATAATACATAAGGTAGAAGGCATTAGTGAGAATTAGGCCCCCTTGTGGAAAAAACGAGCCCTTCTTCTCTTGATACCCGAGCTGAATACCGAAATTTAACTCTATTGAACTCAATTAAACGACCCTAATCTCTTTATTTCTCATATCTTACTCTTATTGCATTCTCTCCATTTTGTTTTAATTTAATGTTACATTAAAATTTATGTAAATTTACTCCATCAAACATACGACACGCTGTTAACTAACTACCTCTTTGAAAAGTTCCAGGATATGTTTTAATTAGAACATAAATATTACAAAATTTGACGCACAGAGGTGGATCTCCACTAAACTCTCCTTGACACAAAACTGGGTAACTATATATTCAGAAACACATATTTTCCATTGCAATGTTCTCAATACGTAAATTGATTTATAAGCCAAATAGACATTGTGGTATTCCTAGGTCCTGTTGACTCATTAGTCTTATACCTATCTTAGACAAAATTCTTGAAAAATCCTCCGAAGATTATTTCCAATAATTGAAATTTTGGATTTTGGATTCCACTCATGTCATTGGATAACTCATCAGTTATATCGTGTGGCTGACATCACTTCTTCCCTTCAATAATAACTCAAGTACATCCTCCATCAGGCGCACTATCCCGTACTGTGATCATATGTGGTGATTATGCAGATAACCAACACTTTGAGTGAGTAGAAATACTTTGATTGAATATTAAAAAAACATTCACTAGTTTTCGTGGTCCGCTTGTCCAATTAATAACTTTCAATTAATTAAGGTTTTTAGTTGAGATAAAAAAGTCAAAGTCACGGACACTAACTTCCCATCTCAAAAGGTGGGGTTGAGATGGCAAGTTGGTGCCCGAATGGATCGACGTCACGATAGCTCAAGTGGTAGAGTAGCGGCGTATCTAGCCGAAGGCCGTGGGTTCAAATTCCGCTCTTGTCACTGACTTTTTATCTCAAATTAAAAAAACCTTAATTAATTGAAAAATGTTAAATGGTCGAGCGGACTACTAAAACTAGTGAATTTGGAATAAAATTGGTGTTTTGGGTGCGGTTTTGACAATAAAACTTATGACAATCATTATAGGCAAGTATTATTCAGAAATCGTGAGATGCGGTCTGGTGTGATGTAGGTTTTCAAAACAACATTTTCTTTATCGTGCCAACGTTTCGATCTTTATTGAGATCATCTTCAGGGCCTCGGATTTACAAACATTGTTTACATTTAACAAATACATTTAGGATGTGGAAAAGTGAATTTATCCAAGGCAAAATATATTTTTTATATTCAATCAAAGCATTTCTACTCACTCAAAGTGTTTGTCTTCTATGTAATTGTGCCATTCTTGCGTGTCGTGTTGAGAGTGCCCGTGAGATTTTGCTGTTTTATGTTTATATACGTTGGATTTTGAATTTTTTACATGTAAACTCAGTCAAACCTTCGTCAATATCATTAATCTCAATACGACACGCAAGAATCGCACAATTACACAGAAGACAAACACTTTGAGTGAGTAGAAATACTTTGATTGAATATAAAAAATAAATTTTGCATTGTATAAATTCACTTTTCCACATCCTAAATGTATTTGTATAATTTAAACAATGTTTGTAAATCCCAGGCCCTGATGATGATCTCAATAAAGATCGAAACGTTGACACGATAAAGAAAATGTTTTTCTGAAACCTACATCACACCAGACCGCGTCTCACGATTTCTTTATAATTATTAAAAAAAACATTTACTAGTTTTCGTGGTCCGCTTGAGCAATTAATAATTTTCAATTAATTAAGGTTTTTAGTTGAGATAAAAAGTCAATGTCACGAGCTGGATTCTAACTCACGATCTTCGGCTTGATACGCCGCTGCTCTACCACTTGAGCTATCGTGACGTCGAACCATTCGGACACCAACTTGGCATCTCAGCCCCACCTTTTGAGATGGGAAGTCCGTGACATTGACTTTTTTATCTCAACTAAAAAGCTTAATTAATTTAATGTTATTAATTGGTCAAGCGGACCACGAAAACTAGTGAATTTAATAAGTTAAAATGAAGTATACTTCACGAAAGCTCTCCGTGACCATTTCATTTGTCGACGAGAATCAATTAGATTACACGACATTTGAAAAATGGCAAAAAGGTGGGAAAATTCGAAAGGTGGGGTTGAGATGGGAAGTTAGTGTCCAAATGGATCAAAGTCACGATAGCTCAAATGGTAGAGCAGCGGCGTATCTAGCCGAAGGTCGTGGGTTCGAATCCCGCTCGTGACACTGACTTTTTATCTCAAATTAAATAACCTTAATTAATTGACAAATGTTAATTGGTCAAGCGGACTACTAAAACTATTGAATTGGGAATAATATTGGTGTTTTGGGTGAGGTTTCGACAATAAAACTTATGCCATAGACAAACACAATTTTATTATATTTTCGGTTTAATCTAGTTTAATCGCTCGTCTCTAGTTCGTCCCCAGAGCATTTATAACATCTTGAACGTACGATCAACATTTACCAAAATCCATTTAACTAAAAATTTCCTAGTACCCTGGTCTACAAAATAATATTAGGTTGTGGACAAGATTTTAGAGCTATCATAATAAACACACAAAATAAGTCGCATATTTTTGTCTTGTTCTTTGACTCTTGTGTATAACTTTCAAACAATAAAAGAACATTTAGGAAGGAAAACTAGGTTTTATTGTGTATGGGAACAATAATTATGACTATTTCCCTTGGAAACACTATGGTAAAAATACTTACAAATAAAATAACAAATAATAATAGAATAAATGCATAAAACAAGGCTAAACAACTGTATTATTTATATTTTTCCTTGTTTATGCAGAGTTTTGTGAATACCTTTCAAACCTTTTCATCCTTTTGAAGAAGATTTACGACCTTTCAAGCGCGTCATTGCCCTTTTTTGAGTTTCAAATAGTTAAATGATCTTTTTGTGGATATAATAGAATAAAGTCACATTTCAACTTTTCCTCTTTATTTACAGCAATATTTCCATACAGATTACTTACAAGGCACACCCGCGCTCTTGTGTTTTGAATGCTAACAGGTTCATAAATACAGTTCGGAACGTCTTTTCCCCGCTCACACATTTTTTTATACCCTCACAAAATTTACGACGGGATATATTGTATTCAAAGTTGTCCACCGTCGACCTGCCAACAGGTTTGAATAATTTCTTTCCGACCGCTATATGTAAACGTACAATAAGTTTAGGCAGACAAACAAATGAGAAAGAGAAACTAAAATCGGCCAACAACAAGAAATACTAAAAGATTTGTTGTACTAGCCAGATTGGCGAGAAAACTGTTACTCTTCGTAATGTTGAGATTTATTGAAAACAATTTGCCTCTGCACGTTCCTTCCTGTATATCTTTGATTCTTGACACGTAGGGGCTTTTCCTTTGGAATTAATCCAAGAATCATCATGATACAGCGATGAGAGATGGTATTGCACTATAATAACTTTATTGACTTGTTTTTCGCTGATTCTGCTAAACCTCAGCGAAATCAATCTTTATCTATCATTGGCTGTTCTTTTAAGAACAATTTGATCTGTATTTTCTCATTTTCATCAATCACTATGGCAATAAAGCATGGAGACTGCACAGAGCACGGTGTCCCAATGACATAACGAAAATAGTTAAGCACAACAGTGATTATAAACGGAAGGTAATTGATTACCTAAAATTAATCAATGCGTATGGCTATATATAGCCACCACACGTGGTAGATCCTCCCTATTTGTATGAATGTATTTATTTGCGTGAATGTCGAAGTATGCCTGGGTGTGGCTGTGACGGAATATCAAGTACTCACAGGCCCACCAAATTAGTATAGGTAGGTTATATATTTGTAGTATGATGTGAGGGACGGGTCATTGGCATTTCGTTGGAACTATACTTACGAAGTGTCGTGGCTTGTCCAGAATGAATGTATTTATTAGCGTGATAGGTGAAAGAACGTGGCTGCCGAGGAATATCGAGTACTCCACAGGCCCGTCAAACAATTTAGATTAGGATAGTTTAGTGTATTAGTGGAATTTGTAAATACCGTTTGCATGTATTTATTAGTGTGAAAGAAAGGTGGCCGCAAGATCACGATAATCTTCCGACCTCCAATTTAGTTGTAGTGTAGGTTAGTAAATTAGTATGAATGTGAATTATGAAAATGTGTATAAATATTGTATGTATGTCTTTTAAATTATCACGTGTGGGAGGGTAACAACAAACAAGATAACGAATCGGTGAATCGGAAGGCCACAGTCGTTTAGTTGAGGCAGAAGAAGGCTCAGAAAAAAATGTACACATAAGATAGCTAAGAAGACAAATGTGAGAAAGCTTTATATATGGTGCGCCGGCGGGGGGAGGATTAAGCATGGATCAATTTAAAATGGACTATTGACTCATATTTCAGTTTGTCGAATATTCTCACTACCAGTTTAATTCGGCCTGTAAGCAATAAAATCGGATTCTTATTTTGCTTGAATACCATCATTACAATATGCTTTAATTTGCTTCATTATTAACATACCTGTAGTTTGATTGTTTTACAACTTGAAAAATATATATAACATACACCAAACCTCGACAGGCAGCAACGTAACTTCGACGGCAACAGCTATAACAATCAATTGGGTTTAAACATCGGTTATACACTGACAGACAAAAATTCCACCCAATTAATTTTTTTTTCACGATAAAAAAATGCTACCCTTAATTTGTCTCATTGTTTTCGCCAGCAAATATTTGTTTATGCTATGTTTAAAATTTGGAATATCAATCACAGGTAAATTTAATTCTTAATCCAAAACAAGGATAAAGGATTTTTCATTGTTTACTTTTTATGGAATTTAAAACCTTTATTCAGTTTCATTTGTATTCTGAAGCAATAAACTTAATTTCAATTTTTATACTTAAAAATGCTACTTTCTGCTGAGCATGTTGCGCGTGGTGTGGCACTTATTGATGATGGTCGTTCCATCAGGTATGCGGATATTGCCATCGGAGTTCCCTACGAAACACTGCTTGACGCCGTTAGACGTTTTTTAGCAACTGGGTCCTACCATGGAAGGCCCGGTTCCGGACGCTCTTCGGTAATAGAACCTCAAAATGACCGTTTTTTGACGTTGAGAATTTTGCGAAACCGGCACCTTACTGTTGTTCAAGCAAATAAAAAAAAACTCCAGGAAATTCGAGGTGTCCAAATTTCTGAAGGCACTGCTCGAAGAAGTTAAATCAGTATGGACTTTTCGCCCCGTAAGAGGACCACAACTGACCAGTACAGACAGAGTTGCACGGCTCGCATTTGCTCGAGAACACAGCTATAGACCAGCTATCGATCTTTGGACGATTGGGCGGCTGTACTTTTTCGATAAGTGTAGATTTGCACTAGAATCTCCAGATGAGCCTGAAAGAGAGTATGGAGAAGGCAAAATGAAAGGTAGGAAGACTGTAATTTTTCCCAGAGGCAACCTTTTCAATGTAACTCAGTGATGGTGGGGTTCGCTACGAAACACTGCTTGACGCCGTTTCCAGAAACTGGGTACCATGGAAGGCCAGGTTCTGGACGTGCTAGGGTTACAGAACCACAGGATGACCGTTTTTTGACTTTGAGAATTTTGCGAAACCGGCACCTTACTACTGTTTCGATTCATCAGCTCCAAGAAGTTCAACGTGTCCAAATTTCTGAACGCACTGCTCGAAGAAGATTAAATCAGTATGGAGTGAAAGCTTTTCGCCCCGTAAGAGGGCCAGAATTGAGCAGAACACAGCCAATGGTCTTTGGACGATTGGTCTACTGTACTTTTTACAGATCAGTGTAGATTTGCTCTACGATCTCCGGATGGGCGTGAAAGAGTGTGGAGAAGGCAAAATATAATACAAAGCTTATAATTTTTCCCAGAGCCAACCTTTTCAACGTAGCTCTGTGATGGTGTGTACGGATATTTCGTCGGGAGAGTCGCACAGAGTTGGTTGTTGCTCATGGAGGGTCTCTGACGGCCACTAGCTGTGTGGATGAAATTGGGAACATCATTCGTTGCCTATTCTCGATGAAATTCTATTCTAAAGACGACAATGCCCGTCTACATGTCGCTTGCATAGTACAAACGTACCTTCAATAGCATAACATCAGGGTTTTAGCCTGGCCAGCTCGTTCTCCAGACTTCAACCCCATCGCACAATTATGGGATAACCTAAAAAGACGAATAGGAGCACGTCCATCTCTTCCTGATGCACTGCACGACCTTGAGAGGACTCTTCGTGAAGAATGGGCTAACCTCCAGCAAAGAGACATTTCCAGACTGGTAGAAAATATGCCGAGGCGTCTTCCAGGTATAATTAAGACAAGAGGAGGAAATACGCGATATTGAAATGTTAATTAAAAATGTAAAACAAAATGAAAACAAATTTTATCTGTCCGTATTTTTGTTTATTTTTCATTTTCCTTAGTAATTTACTTTTTTTTTTTCACTTTTTTAGACGTTAAAAAACGAGAAATTTTGGTTAATATATAAAATATATAAACGAATCAAGTTATATTGCAAGGGAGTGGAATTTTTTGCCTTTCAGTGTATTTTGTTTATGCTGAACAGGCATTCGATCACGTCATTGGGTCCGTCTTTACTCGCGGGTTTGTTGAACTACTCTAACGCGTTTCGGCCTTGCCATATTCAGTACAAACAGTTCCAGCATCAACTCTATATTTTCTTTAGTTTATCTATTTTAGAAAAACCGAAAAATGTTATCTATTGGGCTATTTTTGAATTTTATCAAAGTTTATGTGATTGTTATTTTCAACGTAAAAATATAAAACTTTTAGACAAATTTGTCAAGATAGATGTCTGTACTCGTCATGCCTCATTTTAGTTCTGAACGATAATTAGAAAATATTTGAGTAAATTGTCACAGGAATTTTACTAATTTTTTTGTCAGAGTAAGACTTTAATCAATTGGTTTTCTAATCATCTGGGGAGGTGTTATCGTATGTTCTATTAGCCCCCTTAGAGTTTAGGTTTAAAGGAAAGCGATAAATAATAAACTTTTAATTTATTCTCCAGTTTCTTACATGTTCAAAAGAACGAAAAATAGTTTTTGGAAGAACCTCTCCGAGGTGGTTGAACTGAAATTGATCACCCACTTCGATAAGACAAACGATAATTGCCATACTCAAAAGGGTCGTTTGTGCAAAAACTACATTTTTCCGGGCGTTTGTCTTCCCTGAGTTGAAAATCGTTAAGTAATTGCGATCTCAGGCTCAGAATATCGGCTGAACGATTGTCTACGTTTGACATATCGCTTAATGGGTTTTTAATGCCGGGCCGAGAGAGATTGGAAGAATCTGGGGCGTAATTGTCCCACGGAGGAAGATGGGGCCGAGATGAGAGACGGCAAGTCGGCCGAAGGAACGACTGTTGCCCAGATAGAATGGCCAAGAAAAAAGAAGATAGGAGGATTTGAGGCTGCCAGGCAGATAAGGTTGTGCGCCTTCCATCTCCCAACTGCATTCCTTTTTTCTTTAGAACTTTTTCTCTCAATTCCCCCTGGACTAGTTTATAACGCTTAAGTAATAACAAACCAAAACAATAAAATACTTAAATCAAAATAATTGAAAAAATGAATTTAAATTGGTGTTGGACCTTCAGATTCCCCTTGAAGCTACGGTTACTATGGATGTGAATTCTGACGAAATTTTGTTCTGACGAGCACGTCCGAAATCCTCGTCAACAAGGTGGTTACATTGTGCGCGTTTTCTGATAGTCAGTACGTTTCTGCATCCCAGCAAAATGGACGAACTTAAAGAGTTTTATTTTCTTGAAAGTCCGTTGATTAAGGTATTTTTGATTGGTGGTGGGAAAATAGAGCATGTTAACCCGTAATTAATGTGACGGGGGGGATTCGAACCCACGGCCTTCGGCTCAATGCACCGCCGTTCTAACCACTTGAGGCTATCGTGACTTCGATCCCCTTGGACATCAACCCATCTCAACCTACAACCGTTCGAATTTTCCCTCTTTTTACCATTTTTCAAATTTAACTTAATATCCATTTTTTTAAAGGGTCTAGTAATGAGTTTGAACCTCTCCCTTCTCGTCTCCTGTGGAAAATAAGTGGTTAACATGCCCTGTTTTTCCACCAGCTTAATAACTTAATCAACGGACTTTCCAGAAAATAAAACTCATTAAGTTCGTCTATTTTTCTGGGAGGCAGAAATGTAATGACTATCAGAAAATGCGCACAATGTAACCACCTTATTCTGACGTTGATTTCGGACTTAAGCCGGGAACACACTTACCCGATGGAACGCTACGCGACACTACCCGATGCTACCCGACGCCTTGCCACGTTTTGGTAGGGTGTGCACATCTACGTGTCAAGCTCACGTCACGTACAGTCACGCAGCCTGTATCACAATAATCACTATCACAATCGCAACGCCTCTTTTGTTCTTACTGCACTATTTTGAGCAAAACCTTGTAATAAATTGTTAGTTAAACTTAATTGTTTTAAATAAAGTTATTCCGGTGTTTTGATAGATTTTCTGCCTAACCATCATAATTAAATAACTTTTATAAAAACTTATGAATTTTTGATCTCTACGTTTAATTTGGTTTACATTAAAATAGAAATGTTGTAATTAATATAACAATAAAATTACATATACATAGTTTGAAATAAACTACAAAAAAAATGATTGTCCTGTTCTGTAGCTACTCGACGAAAATGGTTAATTTTATGAGCAAAACCATGAAATAAATTGTTATTTAAATTCATTCTATCAATAAATGGTATTCGGGTGTTTTCATAAATTTTCTTCCTAAACATCATAATTAAATAATTTTTATAAAAACATGACTTTTTGATCCCGGTTAATTTGTTTTATATTGAAATAAGTATGTTGTAATTAATATAAGACAATATACACGTAGTTTGAATAAAAATATGAGTATTCGGATCTTTTGTCTTTGACTGTACTTGATGCGACCCGACGAAAATCTGGACGGTGGGGATCGCAGAGCGTAGAGTAGGTTAACGTGGCATAGCATCGGGCAGATGTGCACGGGGCAAATCCAAACCCCGATTTTCCATAAGGTTGCATTTTATGGAAAATCGGAGTTTGGATTTGCGTCGGGTAGCATCGGGTAGCGTCGCATGGCGTAGCATCGGTTAAGTGTGGCTTTAGGCGGGATTCCAGAACAAAAAGGATCCGATCAGATTGTAAGTGTTTTTATGCAACTTTTGTCCCCCAATGTTATTTCAGACAGTGGCGGCGTCACTTTTTGTCAATCTTTCTTCTTCTTCATTTTATCTTGTGTCAACACGAAATTCTATGTATCGTTATGGAGAAAGGAGGGCAGAAGGGGGCCGATTATAGGAGCGCGTATTTCATAGGAGAGCACGGCCCCTTTGCTTTCCCTTAATTAGTGCCGAACCTTACTTTCGTTCACCCGCCGCTATCTCTTTTCGTCTGTCGTGCCCGCGGTTTGCAAATTCCGTGGGCCGGTGATGGAATTCTCGAAAATAAAGCTGCCCACGAAGGCCGCCGGACGGCACACCTGCGATACAAACACTAATGGAGTTTATATCGTGTAAATTGTGAAATATCCCACACCAAATTGTGAATGATGAGAAAACACAATTTTACATTTGTGGGAGAAAAGAGAGAAGGAGGAGAGTTATAGCGAGATGGCAGTTAACTCATGTTAAACTCGAGTCTTCATTTCTCAAATCAAATTCTATATTAATAAGAAGGCTGCTACAATATCAGATTTATACAAAACTGTAAACTTTAAACACAATTTTGAAGTAAAATATGCTTTGTTATAACAAACAATCACAAAACCAGCTGCCAACTAATCCAAGATTTATAACTGCGCATGCCTGAACATTAACTACTTAACTCTCATGGAACGCTTTTTTCCAATCTCGTACTTCTGCCAAAATATTTTGTCAAAAACCTTAAAATCTATCAGTCAATTGTCTCTCCTCTAGCATTCTTTTACGGACAGATGTTCCCATCTTTACTCATGGGTGTTGAGACACATGAGGATCTTTAACGTCCGGACTTATCCCCAAGGGGACTTCTCAGATGTCTCTCGAAAAAACACCAGGAAGATTTTACATGCGTGGACTTGTCACATCCCATGGCTAGCGAGGTGGTGCAATATTAACCGAGTTCAGAAGTGCCCTAAAAAGGATACATCCATACATGTCCCTTGAAAAAGGCAGTTTTGGTTTCCAGCACAGCCTTTTAGCCATGCCTTTCACCACCTCCGGAGAGATAGAGAAGGCACTCTATCTCCGGCTCCGGTTGGCCGGTACCCTCCAGCTAAGGTACAATTTGTTTACAAACCACGACCACCACGAGTCCAACCTCAATTAGTGGAGCCTCTTGGATACTCCACTCCCGTGGTTCAGTATTTTTTTTAAGGTGGGGCTGACCGCCCACCCGGGAGGTCATACAACTCCCTACTGTTGCACCCGTTGCATGAGGGTTGAGGGTTCAGTAACCCTGTGTTACGGACATATCGTTCCCGAATACTCGTTGTCACAAGACTAGCGGATCTTTAGCGTCCGCACCTGGCCTATTCGGCCTAATCGGACGTGTTGATTCTCAAAATGAGAGCTGACGAACCTCCGCATACGACGGAATAGTGTTACCGCCGCAGCATTGATGGAGAGGCGTCCCAGCCCCTAAGGGCCAAAACAACCTCGCTCTCCGCTTGTCTTCTCCGAATGGTCGGGCCCGCATTGTGAACCGGGTCGTATGCCGCGCGCAGAGGGCTACCTAAGCCGAAATAAATCAGCCTGCTCTCCCGAGCACTCCCTAGATAGAGAAGGCAACTCTGTCTCCCAGAGTATTAGGGCTTCTCCAGAGTAGAAACTACCGGATCCGCCCCGGCCCCGGTTTTGTTTTAGGTGGAATTGCTAACCACCCCCTAGGGCCCGACTATGGTAAAAAACCTCCTACACCTGCCATGCGCATTCAAGGGACGCCATAAGCTCAGCTTAGGTGGTCCGATCCTTCGCTTCCCCAAGGTTACCACGCCGGTCTTACGCACAACAATGCAAAGCAGTCGAGTCAGAGAAACCGATTCACTACCAGTTTCCATCGACTTTTCAGCATAATCATAGCGTCCTCAACGGTTATACGCTGGCGTCCGATCCACCGTATCCCGTGAGGCCGGGTGTATAACGGTGGTCATTCACAAGCTTCACGAAAGTCACAGGTAGAAGCCAGCCTATTCTCTAAATTCCCGCCAGGGGCGTCATCACGTACTACCACGAATCCATTCCCAGTGTAACTAGGGCTGAATTTGGAACTTTTAGTTACCCCGTGGTTCAGATGGCCATATACTCTCCCCCGTCTATGCAGACAAGATCTGGTGCACTGGCCCTCGTGAGACTCTGCTAAGGCACTCGGTGCCCATGCCGACCCTAGGCCGACACGAGTACAGCTTGTGCTATAGAGAGTGAGCCACGCCCTCTGGGCTATACCATTATTTTGTGCCCGGATACCCCCCTTGCAACCAAGGGTTGGGAGGGGTCACAGGATGGAATGAAGGAACCCGGATTGAGAAAAGGGCCTTGGATGAGAACCCGAGGTGGACCGTTTCGGAGTCTCGAGCCTCAAACCACACTATGCCACCCGTCGTCGCAGAAGGTCTGATTGATCAAATTACTTACGTCTTTCAATTAATTAATGTAAGGTCTTGGTTGGAATGAAAAAGTTAGTGTCACGATCGGGATTCGAACCTTCGACCGTCGGCTCAATACGCCGCTGCTCTAACCACTTGAGATATCGTGTCTTCATGCTTTACTTTTTAAATTTCGCAAAAAATTTACCTTTCTAGTGCAACAAAAATGGTATCAGATAGAAAGGCATTTCTTTAAAAATATTAAGTAATTGTACAAGAATATAATATAAGTAATATGTATTTTACGTCTCAAACTGCTATGAAATATATTCCCACCATCGCCCTTAGCCTTTTCGCCCCTTCCCTAAAGAAAGTATTTACTTACACCCTGGACGCACATTATGTAATAAAAGGCACTATGTCTGCGCACATTTTCTCCAAAAGCAAGGGATCAACCTCGAGACTAACAAGGTATAGGCACGTGACAAATCCTTTAAATCAGCCGTTGAGTACAATAGTGGATATACCAACAAGGACCTCTTGGAGGGATGTGGAGTTTGTTTCATGCGACAGAAGTTTTGTCAGAGTAAGCAAAATCAACATTTTCATCTGCTTAAATGGAAAATCGGTTAAATAAAGCAATTCTCCTGTAGGGCAAAAGAGTAGCCTAATGAGTGATTATGAGGAAGCATTATTGCTTTATATCATATATGCAGTGCCTATCACAACAAAACTGACCATCTGTTTTTTTGCACGAAAAAATGGCGAACTTTGAAAATGCATATTTTCTCAGCTTTTTAAGTCACAAACCAGAGATTTCATTTGTAGATAATTTTACGCTGAACAAGATAGCTTTTTTAAAGGTGTTCAGTCATTCATCAGTAAATTCAAAAACTCGGCAACTTCTTAATTTTTCCACTATTTATATTCTTCAAATTACGTTTTTGTGCCTGAAAATCGTCCTGTTCCCTATAAAAATCGATAGGAAATTTTAATAAGTTTTCAATTGGTCACCTTCCACTTTGCCAGATTTTTCAACCCTTTTATGTTTTTCTCGATTTTTGGGCCAAAAACGGGATTGTTTACGTTCTCATGGAAAAAAACCGATCATTTTCTCTCCCGTTTTTACGACGCATACACCTATTGTTTCAATCCGTTATTCAAATCCAACCTGCCTCAACTTTTGTGAAATGGATATGAAAAGTTGAAACAAACGGTTATCGACAGCAGAAGCAATTCCAAAAGGTTATAGAAAGAAAAAGTAAGCATTGTCGCTTCCCCGTTCACTTTTTGGAATAAGTCCTCGGAACAAAAGTTGTAGAGCGTAAAATTTGCGAAAACATGACGGTTCAAAGTTTATGCATTGTTGAAAATAGGGGGAGAGAGAGAGAGAGAGAGAGAGAGAGAGAGAGAGAGAGAGAGAGAGAGAGAGAGAGAGAGAGAGATAGAGAGAGTGATCGGAATTTTTTCAAAATCACGTTTTTTGCCCAAAATATCGCGAATAACTCGAAAAAGGTTCAGAAATCGGGCAAAGTTTAAGGTGACCAATTGAAAGCTTTTTAAACTTTCGTGTCAATTGCTATAGGGCGCCGCTCCAGGACGATTTCTTGACACTATTTCCAGTTTTCCTAAAAAGTGCAAAAATTAAGATTTCTCGAGTGTTTGAATTTACTAATGCTGAGAAAATATGCATTTTCAAAATTGGTCATTTTTCTTGCAAAAAACAGATGGTCGATTTTTTTTTTAAATTAATTTATTTTTTATTTTTATTTTTTTAATGGGCGGTGTAGTTTGAACCTCTATCATTGCTGTATTTTTACTTTAATCAGGGATTTGACTGTGGTTCAACGATCATACGTGATCCATGAACTACTTTTTACCATTTTCCTTGGACCGGATTTTTGATTAAATCGCCTCAAATCCGCAATAATGCGATATATAATGTTTATTATATTTATATAAAATTCTTTATATATTATTATTGTTGTAATAATTGTAATAAATAACAACGACAATTGTTCAATAGTAAATATTTGCTTTCAGGAAAACATATTTCTTTATAAATGGAGAGAAGTAAAGGGAATTTCTCCCAATTATAAAATGGGTTGAATGAGATTCGTGATGACTTTGCTGTGAAGTAAATGAGTTGTTTTCTAATTGATTGGTCTTTTATCACCTGTACCGTGACGGCACCTTTTTTTAAATCTAACTCTTCTGACTATCCCATGAAAGACTAAAAAACAGGATGTCGTAAGAATTCATTACAGGCCATCGAGAGAGGTATCAATAGTTTAAACTCGTTTTGCTCTACTCTCATTATTTCAAAGGAGCACTTCAGTCGTTTCAGTCGTCGCAGAAAAGACGATCAAAAGTTACTGACGGTACTCTGAAGGGGGCGCTGTGCTATTTCCTCAGAGATCAAAGAATTTCCGACAGAATCGCGTTTGCTGGAATTACTGGCAAATCCGTAAATTCCAAGTCCCCTCGGCCGATGTCCATTTGCGGACTCGGCCGCCTGGAAAGCGAAGAGTGTCTGCGAACTTGACAACCTGTATATCTTTCCAGTCTAATACAAAATACATCAGGAGGTGAGAAAAAGAAAGAGAAAGAATAATCACTCGTGTCACCCATCAACCTATAAAAGTCAAATTTAAAATATCGAAAATTTACTTAAATCAGACAGTGAGAAAAGTTTCACAAAACTATTGCAGTTAATAGTAATAATTGGGGCTGAATAAATTCCAACTTATAAGAGACAAAAAATTATTCTTAACATATTTTATACGCCAGCTATGTATTTTTGTTACAACAGTTTAATTATTAAATATATTTATTTTAATATTATTTTTTTTTTTTTACTAGGTAAAAAAATATAATAAAGAACGCCTCAATGCTTTATTTATAGGGTGTAGACTTCATCAGTTTCTTTCTGACTAATTATAATAAATAATAATTCACTACTTTCGTGGTACACTTGTCCAATTAAAAAAAAAAACAAAAAAAAAACATGACCTTCGGCTAGATACGCCGCTGCTCTACCACCTGAGCTATCGTGACCTCGATCCACTCCTCGATCCACTCGGACATCAACTCCCCATCTCAACCCCCGGTCGTGGGTTCGAATCCCTCTCTTTTTCATCTCAACTAAAAAACCTTAATTAATTGTAATGTAGTAAATATTGTTTTTTTTTATATATGAATAGGCTGAAAACGCTTTTATATTGATAAATATTCAGAAATCGTGAGATGCGTCTGGTGTGATGAGGTTTCAGAAAAACTTTTTCTTTATCGCGCCAACGTTTCGATCTTTATTGATATCATCTTCAGGGCTCAAAGTGTTTGTCTTCTGTGTAATTGTGCCATCCTTGCGTGTCGTGTTGAGAGACTGCACAAAGAAAATGTTTTTCTGAAACCTACATTACACCAGACCGCATCTCGCATATAATCCTGAAAGGATAATCTGGCCGAACCATTACCAACACATTGTTTCCCTTCGTCGGCTTTTTTCACCTCAAAGAAGCACCTCAACACGCAAGAATGGCACAATTACACAGAAGACGAACACTTTGAGCCCTGAAGATGATCTCAATAAAGATCGAAACGTTGGCACGATAAAGAAAATGTTCTTCTGAAACCTACATCACACCAGACCGCATCTCACGATTTCTGAATAATTATCGACTAACGGTCACTAATCACCACACATTTATATATTGATAAAGATAGACGGGTACAAATGGAGAAAAAAGCCGTTTTCATTCATATGGAAAGGATGGGAAAGCGAAGGTTTGAATTTTAGTACATTTAGATAGGTAAAAGCGGAGATGTATTTAAATATTATATACCATTTGGACTGGTACTAGAAGGGAGGGAACGATTACATTTTACCTTATGAGAGGACAGGTTTGTTATATTTGAATATGTATGAATGGGGAGAACATAAATGTTTCACTTGCGCATGTGGGCAAAGGGCAATGCGATTATATTTTATGTTTTAAGGAAGCCAGTCTGGAATTTAATTTTCGTATAATTCAAGAAATAAAAAAAATTAGTTAATCTTCTAAAATTCAAATCAAAATCTCGTTTCAAAACAATAATTGTATAATATTTAATCAATAATTAAAAATATGTCTATTTTATTTTTGCCGCTTTTTATTAAGTTAAGAATATCTTGAAGTTTTAATAAATCAAGTCAAAATTGAATTTGATTGTAAATAAAGGAAGCCTTGAAACGTCAGGTATGATTATTTACTAAATATATCATGCAGACACTTCTTTAAATTTTCAATTATTGACTGAGTACACTCGGTAATCGGGTTTTTAAGGCTTTCAGATCACAAGCCAATATACACTGATAGGCAAAAATTTCCGCCCACTTGTAATATTTGTATGATATTACTTTGACTTGTATATATTTTTATATATTAATTAAAGTTCTACGTTTTTCAACGTGAAGTCTTTGCCTCAAAAAGTAAAAAAAAAAAAAAAAAAAGTAAATTGCTAAGGAAAATGAAAAAAAAGACGGTCAGGTAAAATTTGTTCTAAAGTTTTAATTAGCATATAAATATCGCGTATTTCCTCCTTTTCCCTTAATTATACTCGAAGACGCATCGGCATACTTTCTACCAGTTTGGAAATGTCTCTTAGCTGGAGGTTAGCCCATTCTTCACGAAAAGGACTTTCAAGATCGTGGAGTGTATCAGGAAGTGATGGACGTGCTCTTATTCGTCTTTTGAGGTTAACCCATAACTGTTCGATGGGGTTCAAGTCTGGAGAACGGGCTAGCCAGGGCTAAGACCCTGATGTTATACTGTTGAAGGTACGTTTTTACTATGCGAACGACATGTGGACGGACATTATCGTGCATTAGAATAGGATTGTCGCTGATTTCATCGAGGGTAGGCAACCCATGATGTTCCAAAGTTTCATCCACATGGCGAGTGACCGTCAAAGACCCTCCACGAACAACTCTGTGCGACTCTACATTGAAATTCCCGCCCATACCATCTTTTGAGCTACGTTTAAAAGGTTGGCTCTGGGAAAAATTATAAGCTTTGTATTATATTTTGCCTTCTCCACACTCTTTCACGCTCATCTGGAGATCGTAGAGCAAATCTACTCTCATCTGTAAAACGGAAAGTAGACCAATCGTCCAAAGACCATTGGCTGTGATCTGCTCAATTCTGGTCCTCCTACGGTGCGAAAACCATCAGTCCATACTGATTTAATGTTCTCTGAGCAGCGCGTTCAGAAATTTAGACACCTCTAACTTCCTGGAGCCGATGAATCGCTTGAACAGTAAGGTGCCATTTTCGCAAAATTCTCAAAGTTAAAAAAGGTCATCCTGTGGTTCTGTTACCCGAGGACGTCCAGAACCTGGCCTTCTATGGGTTTTTTTAAATTTGTAGTACATCACAACTACCTTAAAGTAGGTAACAAGTAACAGTGAGCAAGGTAATATATTCAAAACTAAAACCACGAGTGGAGAAAACACTGATTGGTATTACCCAAATGTTACAATAATATTGTTTGTTTAATTGATACGTATGTCATTATCACTTTTACCGTCATCACCATCACTTCCAAGGAGATCTCGCGGCCAATGTCTCTTCAGTCGGCGGGGATGGTTCGAGGGGATTCGTTGAGATGCGAGATGTGCTGATTTACGTTAGTTGGGAGGTTTTTATTAAATTTACGGTAACGGAAACGTATTTAATCTTGTACCAAAGGGATATGTAAATCTGTATGTGTAGTTTGGTTCGATACATAAAATGGAGCATCTAGTATTTTTCGTAGTATTAAAGACTGGGCAGTTTGAATGCGGTGGATGTTGGAATGTTTTTCTGAAACCCACACTTCCAGTCCGTAAATCCAAATCGGCTTAACTATAACAAACGGCTGGTGTTGTAAAGCAGCCTTTTATTTTAGAGACGTCAATTAGAACGTTTGTCAAGAAGTAGTGCAAGTGCTCTATATCGTGAACCTCCTGACGTTTCAGTCGTGTGTGAGGATTCAACGTCTGGCGTTTGTCGATGTACAGTCCGAGGTACCGCACCTTGTGCGCAATTGGGAAGGGAATATTATTTAAGAAAACAGGGGGGATCTTTTTACGAAGAGTGAAGGTAATGTGGGTGGATTTGTCTAGTACTAGTATGAGGTGTTGTTGGAGGTTTCGAGTGGAAATGACAAGGTCGGAGTTGCTAGAGAGAATTGCCATTTCGTCTGCAAATGTTTGATGAGATGGTTTCGGGATGAGATGGCATGTCAGCTGTGAAAACCTGGTATAGCGTAGGGGCGAGAACGCTACCCTGAGGAACTCCAGCATGGATAGGAAAACATGCAGAGAGGGAATGGCCTTCGATGACTAGGAAGAATCGGTCAGTGAGGTAACTATGCAGTACGAGATAGTAGGTGAATGGAAGGATTCCCTTGAGCATGAACAGCAGGCCCGAGTGCCAAACTCGGCTTTCTATGGTAGGACCAATTTTTCGAAAACGTGCTACGGTGTCTCGCAGTTTTTGGTAGGGAACTCCCATAGCAATCGCCGCATACCTGATGGTACGTCTGTCATCAATAAGTGCCACACCACGCGCAACATCCTCAGCACTAAGTGGCTTTTAAGTCTAAAACTTGAAATTAAGAAAACAAAGATTATTGCTTCAGAATTCAAATGAGAGTGAATAACAATTTTAAATTCCGTAAACATTAAACATTGAAAAATCCTTTATCCTTGTTTTGGATTAAGGATTAAGTGTGTTTACGTCTAATTGATATTTCCAATTTAAAACGTAGCATAAACAATTATTAATTTATAGAAATGAGACGAATTAAGGGCAGAATATTCTTTTATCGAGAAAATGAAAAAGAAATCAGTTGGGTGGGATTTGTGGCCTGTCAGCGTATAATTGACTGAAAGGTCGTACCAAAATCATTATCATCTTCATTACTGATAAGCTAAAATCCGCACATTCATGTATATTCATACGTACGTGTACGGAATTGAGCCTATCAGCCAGCTTTTGTATAATTTACAATAAATTATCGGCAGACATCGAGGATCACCCCCCGGGGTGATGGCAGTACGGAGTCAGACCTCGGTCCGTACAGCCGCCGAGGTTGGGCTCTGCGGCTACCCCATCACAATCCAAACCCATTGACACTAACTCCCTCTTAAATCTATTCTTTCCTATTTGTATACCATTCACTCAGTTAAGGTGGTAAAGTACTCGATAATCCTCTATCACCTACACATACCATATTTTGTAACTAATTAAATTATGGCTCTATACAGTACCCAATATTGTGCCATCATCTCTCTCACTGTTCCTACCCCGTTAATAAATACATTCCTTATCAATATTCACTAAGAAACACAAGACGAGATATATTTTTTCTATAAAGTATTAAACACAGTAAAACAATATATTTCATCAAAAAATCATCCCCATGGACAATTTTTATATGTGGCATTCCTGCACGCTCTCTATATGTAGCCAAGTATATAGCATATAGTATCAGTAATCCTTCAAGTAAGGGGACACATCGAGCAATAGACGAGGATGGCCCTTCTTTTACGTTCTCTAATCCTCCGAGGGCCACCTATGTTACTGTGGGTACATGAGAGCTTCTCCGCCAACACTGTCACTTTCTTTTAATCTTGTTTTTTATTGCCGTTTTAGCGTCAAAGGGCCAGATCGCGGTGGTTAAATCTGGTTGGGACATCCCGCCCTTAACTGAATCGTCTCTATTGAAAGTTTTTTTTTAAATTGATCTTTTACTGTAGCCCGTTCTAAAAAACATTGTTAACTCTGAAGATGAAAACAGGAAAAAAGAAATGAATAATCTTTATTGAGACAGTTTTTGTCTTTATTCGTGATTTCAGTTTTTAGATTTAACCATTTTCTAGAAAGAATTACCATAAAAGAGCAGTTTTAAAATGCGTAGGATTGGTAAATTGGTCACAAAAACAAATTAATTACAGATTTTTTAAAACAATCTTTTCGCGTGGGTCATATTTTGCTCTGAGCACCGATCCATGCAGCGTAACCGAAAAAAATGTAAATTTTTGAAAATCCCGTTTTCCAAATTATGACAAATTGCTATATTATTCACTTCAATAAATCTAAATTTCGCATGCTCTGTAGGACCTTTGTAATTTTTGAATTCCATGATTGGTGGCTGTGGTAATATACAAACGAGTGATAAAACAATTTTAAATTCTCAAAAACTTGTAATTTGGACCAACGTTTCGGGCTTGTACGAGCCCTTTTTCAAAGTACAAAATGTTCTGAAAACATGAACAACATACTACATCTGAAAAATGTCAAGCTTATATAAAAGGGAAAATGGAAACCGTCCCTTCATTCGTTATTTATCAATATAAAGTCATCTGTGAAAGACTTTATGTTCATGGACGGGTTGTTAAACGTTCAGTGCGGCTGTCAAACGAGTTAACACCATACTTGAAGTTGCCCATACCCGTTAAGACAACGAGGACTTAATCCTTTTTCTATACAAAAAACTGGATGAACGATCGTTGAGCAAAGTCTGGCTCATAGAACATGATAAATGATCTTTTTTTAAACGATCAATATTTCATCTAGAAAAATAAGTAGGGCTTTTTTCGTCTTTTTTAAAATTCCTTCTGGGAGCTTCTGTTACCCGTTTGTCATTTGTATGTATATTATTTGTAACTGGTACAATTATAACAATTAATGATAAACTAATTACGACGTTAAAATCTTTTAAACGTTTTTTTATGTGTGGTGGGTAGTGACCGTTAGTTTATGATTATTCGGAAATCGTGAGATGCGGTCTGGTGTGACGAACGTTTCAGAAAAACATTTTCTTTAACGTGCCAACGTTTCGAACTGTATTGAGATCATCTTCAGGGCGCAAAGTGTTTGTTTTCTGTGTAATTGTGTCATTATTGCGTGTCGAGTTGAGTGTGGTTTTTTTAAATCTTTTCTTTCAGATGTAACGTTAAAATTTTGTTAATAGTCATGGACTTGTTATCACTTGTAACACAAAGATTAGCTGTAAAATCTAGGATAGTAAATGATTTTACAGCAATCATGGCTCCGATTACCAGTGTATTAATCGTAATTAGCAGCCGAAACCTTCCTTTAATATTTATATGATGTCGTTTTAAATCACTGTTTCATTATCGAATAAGACCATTAAATTTTTATTTTACATGGTAGTAAAAGGTAAAGAACACAACTCGTCCAATTAAAAATTTAATCTTTTTACTTAGCTGAGACGATAGAAGACTCGCTTTTTAAAAAGATCTTTCGTTCGTATATACATAATTTACTCACACACGCACACACGCTCAAGCGAGCACACTCACACGCACGCGGAGGTACACGTATGGAACTATTAATAATAATCCATTACAATTCGTGGTCCGATTGACCAATTAACATTTTTCAATTAATTAGTATTTATGAAAGGTATTGGTTAAGATAAAAAAGTCAGGTCACGAGCGGGATTCGAACCCCCGACCTTCGGCTTGGTACGCCGCTGCTCTACCACTTGAGCCATCGTGACTTCGATCCACTCGGACACTAACTCCCATCTCAACCTCGCCTCTCTAATTTTCCCTCCTTTTTGCCATTTTTCACATGTCGTGTAATCTTTGCTTCTCGGTGACAAATGAAATGGCCGCGGAGAGCTTTCATGAAGATATACTTCAGTTTTACTATTAAATACATTACAGTTCGTGGTCCGATTGACCAATTAACATTTTTCAATTAATTAGTGGTATTGGTTAAGTTAAAAATGTCACGATGGCTCAAGTGGTATCACAGCTTTTATCTTAACCAATACCTAATTATTCCGTAATCGTGAGATGCGGTCTGGTGTGATGTAGGTTTCAGAAAAACATTTTCTTTATCGTGCCAACGTTTCGATCTTTATTGAGATCATCTTCAGGGNATATTATTGTAGTATTCAGGGTTTTCCAACGTCAACAAAATAAAATGAGACTGTATAAAAGAATCAGACACTAAACCCTTAGTCAATAATGTAGAATAAAATAAGAAACTTGTATATGTTCCTTACGCTGTATATATTTGCCATTATTTATTTCTTTAACCATAAGCGCCTTTAAATTCAAATAAAAATCCTATTTTTGGAAGACCTCCAAAGACTCAATATAATGCTTGTATTTGTTTGTCGTGTTTTACTGGCAATTATCCTGTATTTTTTCCAACTTATTTACAATATTAATCAATTCAAACCTTAACGACTTTGACTAAGACAAAATGAAACAGTAGTTGAACAAATTTCATCCACAGACCGGAGTTAAATTCCAAATTTCCCTTACGAATTTCAACAATAAATGCCACTCTGATCGTAAAATGTATGGGCTATTTATCGGCTGAAATCTGCCAAAAATACTGTCAATGTTTAATTTAACAACATAAAAAGAAGACAATATTTCAGTGCCAACGGACAAGCGAATTATTTACAAATAAAGAATCTGATCTAAATAACTCATTTTGTTGTTATTGTGTAAAGATTGTTTTTAAATTATAGCCTATTTCTTGCCAAATTTATTCCTATTGACTAAGATAGTCATGGTAATTGACCTAGCTTTTATACTTCGTAATTTAAATTTTTCTAACTTTTTTTATTTCTTTTTGTTTTATTTTGCAAGTTTACGACAGATTAAGTTTAATTATTTATTGCCATGATCAGATAGTCAAAACGTGTTTAAGGTGGAGAGAGAAAGAGAAAAACCGTAATTGGCTATTTTGCAATTGCATCACGTAACAGCTAAGTGACGGTACTTGGCCTAAGCGTGAAAGATAATTGGTATGCTACTGGTACTTCCATACCTCGCTGAAAATGGCTTAGGGCCAAAACTGTCGTCTGAACTGAGGCCAAAAGCGAGAACAAGCGGACCAGGATCGAACAGTTGGGTTCAAACCGTGCATTCCATGAAAAACTGTCATATGAAGAAATAAAGTTTATATTTCAATTTCTTCCTCTTTTCTATTAATACAACTGGCTAAACAGTTCGTAAAGTATAACTTTCGTAGGATGATTATTCGGAGTTCTTGAGATCAGGTCTGGAGTGACGTAGGTTTTAGAAAAACATTTTCTTTATCGTGCCAATGTTTCGTTCTTTATTGAGACCATCTTTGAGTCCTGAAGATGATCTCAATAAAGACCGAAACATTGGCACGATAAAGAAAATGTTTTCCTAAAACCTAATTCACACCAAACCGCATCTCACGATCTCCGAATAATCATTAACTAACGCTCACTAAACACCACATATTTTTGTAGGATATTTGATAAAAGTTAATAAAACAACTTTTACAGTAATGTTTGAAGCCTAAAAGACAAATATAGAGATGCCAGACACATATTTGCAGATGGGTGCAAACCGGCCGAGGGCTTAGGATGTGTCTTGTACAAGGAGGAAGAAATCAAAAAATTGCCACTCCTCGCAATATTCGGCGAAACTAAATGCCATATCCCTCGCGCTGATCATGAACAAAAATAAAAACGATAAATCTTTTTTTATTATGAACTTACTCAGTCCGGTCCTGAAGGAGAAGACCTCTGTGGACCCTCTAGTAAAACAGATAAAAGAAGAATTAAAAGGGATCGACGCAGTTGGGAAAAAGTACAGATAGCCTGGAAGAAGCAGACAGAAAAAGAAACCGCCGGTAGACCCCGTAATAGCTTCCCAACCTCCCAGCGGATTTGCTGTGCTCGTAAAAATAGAACTAACCAAACTGTGGCAGGTTAAGAAAGACGGTCCTTAGTCCACGGAGAACTGGCCGAAAAGGGAAAAGGCCATGCTGGCAGGACTACGCATAGGTCATACAAGAACAACTCGAGAGAACCTTTTGCTTGGAAAAGCCGGCGTAGGTACCCAAGGTACCTAGGTGCAAGGATAAACGTCGAGCACCTCTTTAATTGTATAAGACTTGGCATATCGCATACCGACAAGAAAAGTGACACAACTCAACAAAAGAAAGTTTTACAAGTGAGACTAATAGAAGTTTAATTTTTTTTTGCTTATGTATTAAGTACACGCCATTACTGATGTGGGAATAAAAACTGTCATGATCATCGATATTGTCTTTCGTTTGTCCAAGACTTAAGCGAAAACAAAAACTTTAATAATCTAGCTACTCCTAAAAAACTACCCCTTTTTTAGTTGTGACACTTTCTTTCATATATTGGCTTTCAATGATTTAAGTTAGTTTGTTTTGACGATAATGGCGGTCGATGAATGACTGTAATGGTATTAATTTTTTTGTGAAAGAAACAGACAATATACAAACCTAACAAACAAGGATAAATATCCATGTCGTAAGTTTTACTAATGTTGTGTGTGGTGATTAGTGACCGATAGTCGATGATTATTTAGAAATCGAGAGATGCGGTCTGGTGTGATGTAGGTTTCAGAAAAACATTTGCTTTAACATGTGCCAACGTTTCGATCTTTATTGAGATCATCTTCAGGGCTCAAAGTGGTTGTCTTCTGTGAGCCATTCTTGCGTGCCGTGTTGAAAGTACATTAAGGTTTTCAGTTGAGATTAAAAAATTCGAACCCACGACCTTCTGCTTGGTGGCCGAAGATCGTGGGTTCATCCCGCTTGTGACACAGACTTTTCTATCTCAACTAAAAACCTTAATTAATGGAATTAAGAATAGTATTAAAATAAAAGAAATGAAATTAAAATAATTCACGAACATTCTAGATCATGAAGAAAAAAGGCAAATTCAGTTGTTACCTCCAAGCTTTCGATTATTAATTCGATATTAATTTCACATTACGAAAAACATATTTGTACAACTGACTTAACAATTGTTTTTCAAAATGTGAAAATGTGACTTCCGAACAGTATAAAATCATTCACTAAACAAGAATAAACTGACCTAACACAAAATGTGCCTCTTTTCCGAATAAATATTCACACCGATGCTTTAAAGCGCGACATAGAACTACTTTTATACCATTTTTCGTGAATGGTGACAGTACGTTCCTGCCAATTTAAAAGTGACTGCGTAGCAGCTAAGAGTCCACCTACAAGTGTGCAATTATTCTTGCAGCATCACACATTAATTTAAAAACAATAGTTTTTTTAGAATTTTTCTCTTTTCTTGTGTGTGTGTGCTCTACGTAGGCAATATTTTGGCCTATCAACGAACCTGTAGTGTTGGATTGGGGCACGGACTTAAAACCATGTTTTTTAGAAAGAAAAATATTTTATTCATATTTATTGTTTAATCAAAGTAAACAATAAAAAATGAACTCATCGTACAAGTTGGCTGTGGATAGGATGAAATCGAACTGATTTTATGTATTTATTTTATTTAAAGCGTGTTAAAGGATTTCTAAGACAATGTAAGGGTAAACAACAAGTTATTAAAATGGTGTTTACGTTTTAAGTCAACTATCCATCTTTATATCTAGTTATTATGGGATAGCTTAAATATTCAAATAAATATTACAACACATTAATTATAACACGACTTAAGAGATCAAAGGAATTCGTCCCATTGGGACCCTACTATCACGAAACCCTTGGGAACATAATGACTCTACTTTAAGGATTTGACGTCTTGTTATATGCTAATAAGTACACATCCAATTTTTTACCGTTTAAATGGGTTCTACTTTTATACTCTAAAAGTTTCAAGGGGATTAACATATATTATCAAAGCTCGCTGTTCACTTGATAAGTTAATCTTGTCTACGGTTGCATTTAACAGAAAATAAAATACATAATAGACGAGTCCTGATCAATATTGTTTAAAAGAATGTTGAAGTTTCGGCATTATCTGGACGAGTAAAAACAGCACAACTCTTCAGGATTGCGATTTTAAAGTTTATAACTTTATTACAGACTCAATTTTTCTAGTGTCTTTTTGTTATTGTATTCACATTTAATCAAATTCAATGCAGGTGTTCTTTGTTTTGTAATTTTAAATTTATTTAATTGTATTTTGCTTTTTTTCTAATTTATCACGTTATGCATCGATAATTATTTAGTTTATCAGACAAATTTTGGGCACCTGACGATTATCGTACAGTTATTACGAAAGAACGGATTTTTGTTTAGTAAAAATTTCGAAATGTGCAAAAACGTGCAAAAAACCTCAAAATCTTGCAAGAAATGTAATAAAGATAAAAACTCCTACTTAACACGTAAAAATTTTATTTACTTAATAAAATTAATTATTGACTTATACGTTGTTTATGATTGTTTATTTAATAGTCAATCGATCATACCCTTTTTAAACACAATATGTACAAATGTCCAACTCAATTTTAAAATGTACAACTAGATTTAAAAAATTAGCGTTTTGAAAATTAATATAAACTTAAAATATATTTTCTTCTCATTTTCCTTATTAAATTAATTTTGATTATTTCTTTGTAATTGTAATTGTTCTTTCGTTTTTGTATTGGGCACGAGTTTAGGATACTGCTCTATTACGTAGTTTTGTTATTCAAAGGGGTTTTAAGCCCCAGGAAAAAGTTTATTTTCTTGTTCTTCTTAAATATAAAAAAAAAATTAGGACAAAATGCAATTTTGTGCAGTAAACCGTAAATATGTGCAATTTCTCGTACAATAAGAATCCCCCCCCCCGATGATCTGAGCCGTAAAGAAGGAATAGTTCTTGCCAAATTAAGAATAGGTCACACGCGGTTGACACACGGACACTTGCTAGTGGGCCAATCTCCCCGCACCGTGTCCCTTATGTACAGTTGCTCGATGTCTCCCACATAATCGAAGCGGGTCTGCCTTGGATCCTTACAGGGCGCGAGTAGGCTTGCTGCCAGATTTAAAAACGGTTGTCGAACACAGCAGCGAATTTCGGGTCCCCTGTTTTGCATTTGAAGGTTTTTTTTAACGAGGGGAGGGTTCTTAATGCAGAGGTCATTACCCTCAGGGTGCCGGTGTTTTTGAAAAAAAAAAAAAAAAACATTTGTAAGTATGTAGGGTTCGAATGTGAAGGGCCGCTGATTCGAACGCGGGACCTCATCAGCGATGAGCGCTGTGTCAACGCCTACCCGTTGCCGCCACCGACGCCCCCTTTTAAACGGTTAAGTACAAGGCCCTCAAGGTTCGACTTTTGTAAAGTTTAAAATGTAAAACTTAATTTATTAAGCCAATTTATTTGCTTCGAAGTAAATAAACAAATAAATTTAAAAAACCGGTAACCAAAGAGAAAAACTGCCTTCAGTGTGTTTCATAGCAGATAGAAGTTAAATTAAGTGTTTTGTGTTTCTGGGTCTTGTATGAGTGAATGTATTTATTCGTGTGAATGGAGAGGAGCTGATGGTCAAGTAGATTCTTCACCACCCCTCAGGTTGTATGTATGACTTGGGTTGATAGCAGATATTTTATACAAATACCCCATCGACCCCAAATTAGATTAGTTGTTTATTGTTCTGAAGCCAACATGTAGATGGAGGAATATCGAGTCATCTACCAAACGGTATGAGTGCGATCAATGTATGTAGGTGTGAATGTGTATTGAGTGTGTTTTGGAGTATTTTACTTCCGCACGGGGTTTAAATGACCTACTTGTCGGAGCCCCTCTTAAAAAAATAAATAAATAAATAAATAAAAAAGTCAAAAGGACATTTCTGTCTTGGTTTCATTGCAATCGGAGTGAGCAATAAAAAGATGCATTTAAACGGAAATTTGGGCTTTAGTTATTACATATACATTCTATCCATTAGGCGGTAAAATGGGATGTCAGGGTGTATAAAAACCATTAGATTTTAAAGGTAAATTAACTGAATTAATATACAAGGAGACAGACCTAACACAGATGTTCAGCGTGTAATTAAAATATAAATATTGTATTGGGTTGTCCGGAAAATAATGCAGGATTTTAAGTTTTCATTAAAAAAAATCTATATAAAATATTCTGTTTACGTTTACAGGATTACTCATTTGTATGAATGTCAACACTTATTAATCCTCTTCCAAATGATATTGTTTGTTTACCTCTGTAGCATTCCGCTACTTG